>NC_070630.1:16381251-16681251 GCF_947347685.1 Pleuronectes platessa
TTTAAGTCCTTTTGAGACAAAAACATAATTTGGAGTCAGTCAGCTCATCGGTGTACACTACACCCTAATGATGTGTGAAACACAAACTAATGAGGGAATATTCCAGTGAATGTTATTTGTTCTTCATGGTGCAAACAGTTGTAAATCTGCCAGTGGTGCAAAAGAGACACACGGTGGAAAAGCTGATTAACTAACAGGCCCTCCAGAAATATTCAACTGAACTCATGCTTAGTTCTTTGCAAAGAAAAACATTCCTATTCATATTTTTGAAAAGGACAAAAAACTAAAACTTCCACATAGTTAGACAAGATGATCCTGAAACGTCAGTGACCACCATTATGCATCAGCTTACTTCCTTAGATATGAGATCTGACTTTTATTAAACAGGTTATGACAACGTAACTGTTATAATTATTGTCTGAACATTCACTTCATGCGTTAAATCAGATGCTTGACAAAGATCGATTTGAATCTGGTCGGATTAAATAAACTGTGTCATTGTAGTTATTACATCATTTAAAAGCTTAGTGCATGATGATGTAATGGAGACAAATTCTGTAATGCTTGCAGGATGGTAAGAGGCAGATAAGGACACGGAGGCCGAGGAAACATGCAGATGAACAAGAAAGTTGAGGACCACGAGAGAAATATAGGAAAAGAGAAAGAATACCCGGGAGAGCTGAAGAAAATGACGAGGGGAGAGAGAGAGAGCTGAACCGACCAAATGAACAGGAGGTGAAGAGACAATCATTGGAGGGAGGGAGGAGGCAACAAGCAAGTTTAATAAGCAAGTGCAGAACGATAAAACCAGGAAGATAACACCCACACAATGATCTGACACACACACACACACACACACACACACACAGACAAACACACTGTAGTAAAGCAAATGGAGCAGGGAGGAAGGCTTCCTAAGAAACAGGTGGAGAGTTAGTGTGAGATGAGGGCTACTGGAATTGACAGAGTGCATCTCCGGCTCACACACACACACACACACACACACACACAAACACACACACACACACAAACACACACGCAAACACACACACACCTTTATCACACGTGCTTTTTAAACGTGTGGATATGCTGACATTTAATCCTGGACCTCTTACAGTGCTAACAGGATTTTCCATGGCAAGGTAATTAAGCAGTTCAGCAACCTGTAGACTCACACACACACACACACACATACACACAAACACCTAACTCACATTCTAACTCACGCAGAAAACACAATCCGGGAACACAAAGGCATTATAACGAGAGGTTTAGTTTTATATTTGTAACTCGGTACAATTCATTAACAATGATAAAAAGTCAAAACCTCCCAGAGGGAACGGTTAGTGTGTGCGTGGGCCATAAAGTCTGTAGTTTAACAGCCAATTAGACCCTTCATCCTTAGACAGAGTGCAGCAGCTTACTCCTCTTATCTCACTGCTCGACCCGCAAGGATGTATCTGTCTGTGTGTGTGTGTGTGTGTCTGTGTGTGTGTGTGTGTGTGTGTGTGTGTGTGTGTGTGTGTGTGTATGTGTGTGCGTGTGTAAGTGCTGCCCTTTTAACATTCGTATATGGAACTACAGCAGCTGACATTATCGGTGTGATATGTGATGGCATTTGTAGAAACACGACTAGAATGATATGACTGATATATATAATGAAGGTCAATGTAGGTTAATAGCGCTGCACAGGGCCCACTAATAACATATTATAGACACGTCCACAGGCGCACACACACACAAATACACACAAACTGACACACAAACATTTCATAGTGTTCAATCGCCTTATGCTCCCAGTCATTTGTCAACATTAGCTTTCTAAAAGGGACAGTTCACTGATATGCAGGGAGACTGACATTTACACAGTCAGAGCCATTCATTATTAATAGCTGTCATGGAAATATGGACGGATGGATTGAGGGAATAAAGAGAGAAGAGGAAGAGAGAGAGCGAGAGGAAGAGAGAGCATCATAAATCAGTGATGGCATCAGGAACTTGGCAGAATCCTAAAATTCTTCATGAGATTAAAATTCACTGATTACTAAGTTTGGTGCACTCTTGCTGCCCTTGTAGCTTTTTCGAGAGTTTCTTCTGCCATTAGGAGGCGCTGTAGTTGCAAAGCAGCAACCAGCTGATTGAGACATATTCATATCAGACCTATTTTAATCAGCTGTATATAACTCACTTAAGTCTGGACATTCATGTTGAGCTCTATATCTGTTTTAATAAAATGGATGTAACCAGGACTCCCTCACTGTATGTTTAACAAGAAACTGTTGATTAACAAGTTCACCATATTGATTAAAAAGAAGGCTAAGGGTTGTGGTTACTGAAGGTTACGTTAAGTCACATGTTAAATTTTTCCAGGTTTAAGGTCCTGCTCAGCATGGGCCTCTTCATCTCAGAAAATAATGGAAAATGTCCTGAGGTGATAAGTTCATTCCTAATCCAAAGCTTTTCTGTTAAGAATAATTTATCAAGCTAAAAACAGCAAATCGTTGCATTGAACTGCAGAAACCATCAAAATGTTCTCATGTTCGCTTGAAAACTGAAATTTATGAATCTATTTATTTAATATTTGCTGTCAAATAATTGAACAAGAATGTCACTCACTTGTCATACCTATCAAACCACATATACATTCACTAGATCTGGATTTAATTTGGATCTGCAGCAAATTTTGTTTACTCATAGATATGAGCCCCCTGAATATTGCTGATTTCCATCAAAATCCCGAAATTATCTAAGAAATCAACAATAAAACTTTTTTCTGTGGTTATCCATCCAGCAGTTTTTTGCGTACCCCTGCTTAGTAACAAAGAAGGAAACTCATGGCAAACCATAATCTCTGTGGCGGAGGATATAATTAAATGTTACTTAATACAAGATCCGCGGAACTGGAAAATGTCATCTGCTGGTGAAGACCACGTGACATGGAGAGACTAGAAAAGCAATAAAATGGAGCTTAAAGTGGGATTGTTTTAAAGACCAAGGATGAGCATTGAACCTGAGATACTGAGCATCCGAATGAACATGTAAACAGAGAACTCACCTGAGATGAGGCGGCTGGGGAAGTGGAGGGAGTGAGAGAGGAAAGCAGCAGGAGGTGTTTGTGCAGTATGCAGAATTAAAGAATGACTATGAGGACTGCCTGGCTCTGAGATGAGACCGATCAGGAACACACGGTATATGGTTGGAATACACAGGGAACACGTGACAGTAAAACCACCTGCCTGCCTGAACTATAGGGTGGATGGGTGACTGCTTCAATATGGAATTCACTGTGTGTGTGCAACCCTGACGACCTGTTTTCTTCAATCAGGTTCCTCTCCTCCCTTCTCTAATGGCTCTGGGCCTCCTTCCTGTTGGGAAGCGGATGGAAGACACACCTCGCAGCCGCCTGCACAAAGATACTCTCTCACACAAACACACACACACACACACACACACACACAAACACACACACACACACACACACACACACACACACACACACACACACACACACACACACACAGACGCACACACGGCCAGGAAACAATTTGGCAGCTCACTGAGCAAACTGGTGGTTATATACAACATAGTGGAATGGTTATCTAACACCATCAGCCATCAGCTACTACAAACACCACCATTTTCCACATCACATCTAATGTATTATTGCAACCATTAAGAAACAATATAAAATGACCACTTTTCAGCTGGTGTCCGTTGAATTGTGCACTGAGTCACTTCAGCTCCACAGGAAGTTTGATGTTGTAAATCAGTGCACGGGGTAAAATACTGCAGGTAACCATGACAACAGGTAGCACAGGTAACTGAGTGCTACAATGACTGGAATGAGGTGAACCAACTACAAACAAAATTAAGGATATACTGAAGTATTATTTAATGCATAAGGTTTTGTGGCTGTTGTATAAACACAAAAACCACACAGGGCCATTTAAACAATTTTTTTTTTACCTTAAATGTTGTGTTCTATTTTGTTGTCGTATTTTCTAATTCATGAACGTGTTGTCTGAAATACTCTGATGTATCACGTTAAGGGGTTGTATTTTTTTGTAATGCTGATGTGTTCTTTCAAATTATGTGTTTTGCACCTCAGGGCCACGGCACACATTAAGAGACTTGACAGAGAAAACAACTAGAACAACACTCAGTAGAGCAGCACATCCTTCTGCCAAGACCCAACAGTCCCCTGACGAAAACTCATTTCAAATTCACTAGATCCAGATTTTTATTTTTGGATCTGCCCCAAATGGCACACGCTCACAAATAACAGCCCCCTAAATAAGACTGTTTATTTTCATTAATATCCCAGGAAATATTCTCTGAGAAATCAAACAAACAACATTTTAATAATGTCCTGTCGCAAATGTCATGATATTGGTGATGACGTTTTTGCATAATCCTGCTAACTAACACTTCACACTTCAGTATTACTTAACACTCACTTCTGCAATTTTTTTCCACATCAGAACACATCTGACAGTTTTTTCATCAGTTTAATAGCCCATTTCTTAAATGCTATGTTTGAGAAATTATATCTATCCTGAGCTACTGTGCAAAATCCCTCGTTCCTCAAGCCTCTCTATAAAATACACAGCTCTACAGAGCATAAACAACAATACAATAAAGCTACTTACAACATGTCTGATCTCGCCATGACGATCTATATATCAAGTGCACCAAGCACAGAAAAACAAGGTTCTACTAAAGGGGAACTTAACCCTGAGTTATATGTTTGTTCATTTTTTTAACCTTGGACGACAGAGCACAAACAGTCATTATTCTTTTCCTGTTTGCCACAGCGGCTTGTATGGCAGTTCTATGAAAGCCAAGGGGCCGGCTCAGCAGATCAGACGTCATCATCCGCTAACCAGAGGGTCGATGTTTTGTTTCCCTGCCCCTCCAGTTTGCGTTCTGAAGTATCAGTGGGCAACTCTTGAGCCCCAAATGGCCCCCGATGGCTGTGGCAGCAGTGTGACAATGTGACAGTGTGTGAGAGAAATGTTTCAAATCACAAATCACAAATCAAAACTCACCTTTTCACAACTGGTTTTAATGTGTGATGTATATTGTGTGCTCTATGCTTTTAGTGTGTAGCTTTTTATGTTAATTTTAACGTTTGTAAAGTGTCTTTGAGTTGAGAAAAGCGGTCTATAAATAAAATGTATTATTATTATTAATATTATTATGATTAAAAGGGCTGCATATAGCGCTGCACGGATGTGTGATCATTGGTGAATGTGATTTGTATTGTAAAGTGATTTGAATGATCGATAATAGAAAGGCTATATAAGATGGTTTGGTCAGTACATCAGCAGAATAGGTAGACTGGAGGAATTTCCATTACAGCACACGTCTTAAACTCTGATTTAAGGTGAACACAAAAACTTTGCGCTTTCAGCAGGAGAAAGTTAAAACAGTTTTCCTGGTTCAAACTCTGCACACATAGGGCACACACCCAAGTGAAGTAACAAAACTGATTTGGAACAAGTTTAATCAGTAAGGCCACAAAGGAGACAAATATATCACATAAGAAGCTGCACATCTGTCAGTGTCAGGCCTTAGACTAAAATGTCAGGGCAGAAGACACAGTATCACACAGTGGGATAATAAGAGGTGAGAACTAAAGAAAATGAATTCTGTAATACCTCACAGAGGAGCCTGAATATCCTCCCTAAGCTCACATCTCCCAGACAGTCGGGTTGACATTTTATTCTTAGTGGTTTCAGACTGCGGGGATGTGGGCAAAAATGTAATTTTTCTGCTGTGATTTGGGGCAGGGGACGAACAGCGTTCACTAACAGATGTGATTTATTTTGCGGAGAGGCCCAGATCCCAAAAGATCAAATCTGAGGAGGCTCGGTGGTTTGATCAGTTGTGCAGCCACTTTCTTTGGAAAGGTAAACAACTTAGGGTGCACCTTGAGAAAAACTCCTAAAAAACTAAAAGATGCATCAGTTTGAAACAATGTAAAGGATGACTCCAAGTGTCCTGAGTAATGTATGACGCGCAGAGTTATTCGTCCCGATGTCTCCTCCTCATTTATCTCTGCTATAGATACCTGCACATCTTGAAAGACACAATTTCTACTATCCACATCAAATGGGTCCCGACTGGTATCACAGGAGATCACACGTTTAATAATGGAAATCAGCCAGTGCACCATCAGTCACTGACTGTCAGAATCTGCTTGGCTGGGTGGAGAGAGTATACGGGCAGAATACCGACAGAATACAACTGTATCACTCAAATTCTCTACATTACAGCCTTAATTGACAAACAGAAGACGTAGCATCCTTCCATATACACACACATGTACAGGCATCCATGCTCAAGCTCACCTTAGCTAAAACTCCAGACTAGCTGTCTTGGTTTTCTGCTCATGTTATGTATATACATTTATCCTTCCCCCTTGCTTTGTTTTTATTACTCTGTCTGTCTTTAAATCATTAAAATAAACACAAATATCTGAAGTCCACATCATCTTTTCTATTCCTCTTCCTAATTTCTCTATTTTTAAGTCACATCTCCTGTCAGCTCCCTGTTGTCCACCATCTGTCCTTCCATTTCGGGAGAGGCAAGCCCGGGTGTCGCTATGAATAAATGACTGTTGGGATCTAACAATACAGTAACACATAACAGGAGGGAGAGAGAAAGATGGTGAGAGACAGGAGCTGAAGGCGAAGGAGGAGAGAATAGCATCATTGCTGGGAGTTGAAGTGGGTGAGGAGGGGGGAGGAAGAAAAAGTAGGATAGAAGACAAAGAGAGGGAGAGGGAGAGAGATAGAGAGAAGTACGGAAGAAGGAGTGGAGGAAGGCCACTTGGTCTCAGCTGTAATGTATTATGTATCAGGATGGGCAAACAAGCAGGAAAAAGCATATGACGATGTATATTCTCAAGTGTGTGTACTTGTACAGATATCTTTGGGTTATTTTTGAGTATACAACCTACAGCCCTCCCTTTGTGACCCAATTTAAATGGACTGTTGGAGGGTTAAGACTTGGTCAGGGTCAGAGTAAGGGGCTAGGGAACCACCATAAATCACAAGAAACAAAAAACTTGAATGACATTCAGTTTAAATGGATCAACACATTTTAAAATAAACCAGATATTTTTCACTGATATGTGATTTTAAATGATCATTTTGGCAGATTGTGGTCTCTCAATAAAACAAAAACAAAAGACCTATAAATATCCTGGATCCTTTAGGAGACGCCGCTAAATACAGTGGAGGGAAAAAACAACCTACATGGCCCCGGAAGTTACAGCAGAGATGCACAAAGACACGACGAAAGCTGATATTTCCCAAATAGAAACGTCCCGTAACTGTGAATAAAATTGGGGATTGTTCTGGGTTTGAACATAGTACAAATTATATAAAAATAGGTATACATTTTTTTTATATAAACTAAATACAGACGTAGGGGTCCATATTCATGTTTACCATCCAGGTTACAATTGATAATACTAAGTGTCATCCTAAAAAAATTGGGCCATTATCCATCGTACAAATACGCTAATTATCGTACATCTGGCAGCACTGAACAGAATCAACACCACTGTTACAGAGGGGTTGACATGCGATCAGGAAGCTTTTGGGAAAGAGGTGTGACATTTCCGAAACACTGTCGGCGGTTGACCAATTACAAGAGTTCGCCAAAAACCCCAAAAAAACGGATGAATGACAAAGATAGAAAGAGAACAAGAAGATTTGTAGGAGACAGAGAGTATTGTAAACTCTTGGCTGTAAACACACAACATGTTTGTCTGGTACTCATTGTTATTATTATTATTATATAAAATAAGTCCATTTAACTGTCTCCATTTCTGAAATGTTCCCTCTGTCCACAGGGATTTTAACTGCCTGTGCTCATTTTAGAGTTTCAACACAAACAACAGAGAATCTGATTTTACCATCTAAAATCCGAGATCATGAAATTAATGAAACAGTCACAGTCCCTTACATCAGATTATTTCACTCTGCAGCAGAGTAATTACTGCAGTGGAAGGCTACAACTAACCTTTTGAAGCCTGAGTTGCAAATGTGTTCATTGCAATAGCAATTTCATTGATTCGTTGTTGAATTTGAAAGCTGATGGGTTGGCTGTTCATTGTAGATTACACTTGATAAATGTGTCAACCCCAATTTCTGCAAAGGTTTCAAAGACCATACGTCGTGTTTAACCGAAATGTCAACAAATTAGTTGGATGTCTCACTCACACAGAGGGAGGGCTGCAGTCTGTTTATGCTCTCTCTGTTATATAAATGTCTCCATCATAGACTGTATATGAAGATGGACGACATGTCTCCACTTCCTTCCACTATCCGGAAATTACGCTAAAGTATCCCTGATACGGCCATTTTGCACATTTGGAGCCGGAGTCGCCGGTTTAGTGATTAGGGGAGGGAGCAAAATGATCATTGATACACACACCCGACCAGTCATGAGTCAGTGTCAGCTGTCAATCATGATGTTTCACCTTGTGTTTATAAAAATCAAATGACTAATTAAAAACCAAACATAGCAGAAAGATACCCATTGAATATAAATAAGTGTGAAAATAACTGCCAAACATGACAGGAACCATCTTTGAGAAATATGTGACAAGTACTTCGGCATTTTTGTTTGGTCCATGTCCCATCCACTAACGTGGAGGTGGAAGGGTTTATGACCTATACTGCAGTCAGCCACCAGGTAGTGAACAACATCACTATTGTGGAGCTATAATGTAGATTTCATCTTTATATAGTCTGTGGTTTCCAAATGATTTAAGAAGTTTAAAAATCTATAGAAAAATTCAGAATGAACAATTGGAGCTTGTCCGGTGTTTTCCACTTTCAAGGTTATGTGTAAAGATGTGCTTTTTAAAAATTTCCGTATGAGGTATTTCTAGAGCAACTGTCCAGTTTAACCTTCAAGTTTCTAACCCCCCACTATAGTCTAGAAGACCCCAACCTTTCTGACAGACCATCAGTCACAGCATGCAAGGGGTACTATAACCTAGAAGGCAGAAAATACAAAGCACAAACACCATCAACAAACATGAGGCTACATAACTACTGTATTTTTCAAAGGGAGCCGCCTCCGATCAGAAATAAATCCAGCTCCTCATTACAGACTTCAAATTGTTGGTGACATCAAAGCAGCTTCCCGGACTGCCTAGTTAGGGACCAGGCGGCTCAATCTCACTCCAGAGAAAATAGGCGAAGGTGCACCACACAACTCTCCTCCTTGTGAAAAGGCAAAAAGAGGAGGATGAAAGAGACACACAGAGTCAAGAAGCGAGGGATAAACAGACTGATGTGGACACAAAGAGAGAGTGGCAAAACACTGATTATGGACCAGACAGTTTCAAGAGAGATGGAAAACAACAAAAGAGATGAAAGCAAGTGTGCCCTCGCTTAGACGTCAGTCCACTCCAGCTCAAGGCACCTTCTCATAGTTGACTTTGAACAAGTACAATCAAAGACTTAAACTCTCTATCCTCTCCTGACAACACTGAGGTTAGAATATCAAACATATGCACAATCTCTCCATATTGATTTCATGTTGGGACAGAGGCTGCACCTGGACACATGGACCACCAGAACTAGAGGTGTGCTCTGAGAGTGCTTACCTCCATTAAGGCTAATGTCGAAGTAATATTTCCCCTGGATTATCTATACCCTATTCTAATTTGCCGTGCAACAATTTCACAGTAAACAGAATGATTTTTTTCATTTAGAAAATAAGAGATCTCTAGCCTGTTTATTTGCTCTGTGTATGCTTGACCTATCATCCATAATGTTTTAACCGTTCACGCAGACAGTCAGTCATTACAGTTCCAGCAGCAGTTGTACATTTTCCTGCAAATGCCATGCAATACAGTTCACGCTCTCATGTGATAACTTGTCCCTGACATTTTAGTTTGGGTACCTGTCCCTCTTCATCTTTGAATCTGCACATGAACCCCCTTTACTGTCATAGATGGAATGGAATCTGATGGAGACACTGCACTGTAAGCAACATTCTTGCATCTACCCATCTATTTGTATTCACACCAGAATTCAATGGCTTCTTTCCTGACCATTATCGCATCCAGAATTTTATCTTGGATCCGGCTTACAGGCAGACAAAATGAAAACATAACCTGCTTGAAAGAGGTAAAGATGACACACATTCACCTTTCAGCTCCATGAAATACTGTATCATGAGCAGAAATACACATCTGGAGACCCTAGCTCTATAATGCAGTCACATTAAACACAAGAAAGACTTCTGTCATTCCATGTGTGGTATTCTTTTATATGCCTATATACAGCTTTTATACAGCTGTGTGCACATGGATGTATATTCCCTGTATGTTTGTGCAGACATGCATGAGCAACCGCATGTACAATCAGCACATACATGCCTGCTAGACCCCCTGCTGGCAGTAAAAATTGTTCATTTTTTGCTTGAGTTGACTTGAAAGGGACATTTTTTTAAGTAAAGAGAGAAGAAAAAGATTAAAGGCGGAACATGAGATGGAATGAGAGAGACAGAGAGAAGAAGTGCCTCTGGGCAATTATGACTGTGTACGTGTGCCTGTGCGTGTGTGTGCATGTGTGCGTGTGGGTCTGTGTGTGTGAAAGGACTAAAGGCATAAACGGACAAGTGTGAGAGGTGACCATTTGGGTTCATTGAAGACACAAAGAAGAAAATGGGGGACGACAAACTGACAGATGAATGTAGAATGAAAAACAATCTTGCAAACAGACAGCTTTACACTCACACACTCACACACAAACACATAAACACACACACACTAACAAACACAAAAATACATAAACGGAGAAAAACCCCACACACACATAAACACTCTTGACAGCAGGGAAGCAAATGAGCACAACCCCTAATTAAGAAGTTCAGACTCTCACTGCAGAGTAGGGTTTGCATCTGTGTCTATCTCTGTGCCTAAGTGTGCATGTGTATATGTGGGCGCATGCATATGTGTGTGTCTGTGTGGCTATAAGTGTCTGCCTTTGTGCGTTATTATTATTTAAGAGTTTCATAGATGGAAAACTGATGGTGGGGGGGCTTCTCGGCATTTATTAGCATATAATAGAGCTGTTGCTTTGAGAGCCAATCAGACGGAGAGAATACTGTCTGAATGCAAATGAATTCCATCCCTTTCTCGAAACTGTTTCAAAGCACTGCCGCTAGACCTGCGAAAAATTTGATGTGACGCTGTGTGTATGTGTGTGTGTGTGTGTGTGTGTGTGTGTGTGTGTGTGTGTGTGTGTGTGTGTGTGTGAGTGTGTGTGTGAGCAAGAGAGAAAGAGGCGGAGAAAGAGAGAGAGATACAAAGCAAGTCCTTGTTACATAACTAATTGAAGGTGACATGTTTTAAGGTCAGAGTGAAGTTATGTGTTGGTTAATGTCAGGGTTAGGACAATAGTAGTTATGGTAAGGATATGTCTCCAGGAAATGAATGCAAGTCTATGTAATGTCCACAAAAGTGACCCGTGTCAGTGTGTGTGTGTGTGTGTGTGTGTGTGTGTGTTTTAGTGTTTGTGTGAGGATGTCTATGTCCATCTCTTTTTTAGCATACATGGCCCAAGGGCAGAGCTTGTTTCTACTAAAAGACAAGTTGGGGTCAAGGACAATCATTGTGTGTCTGTCCGGGAGCAGTTTTTGGTCTCGTTACAATTATGTTAGGTGCGTGTGTACTTATATGTGACCAAATAGGTCACAGAAACACAGGCACCCTCCAACCGCAAAGGCTGCAATGTTTAATGCCTTTTAAGAAACCCATTTAGACTGAAAATGATGTCTAGACTGTGGATTGGGTCTGTAATGTTTTCAATGTTCACTATCATAGTTCGGTGTGTAAGTGGGTCAATATTTGTCAGTATGTTTTGCAGATATATGAACGTGAATCCTTGGACCGACTGAAAGTTTCATCTGGCGATGGAGATAGAGGCAAAGTCAGGTGATGATCAATGCCACCCTGATTCATCCTCTGGGGAGCATGAATGAGTGCACACAAAATCATGGTAACAGTAGTTGAGACATCTCAGTCTGGATCAAAGTGGTCGAACACCAGACTCTCCAACATGAAGCCATATTGTAGCACTGCTTTTTGGAAAAATCGTGCATATTTAGGGAACCGATTCTGGTGTTGCTTGATTTAATCTAAGTGGACTGTTGGACCTTGTTGGAGGTCTGCTCTCTACCGAGTGCTCTAGAGGCTTGTCATCTTATTCAAGCTGTAGGGAGAAAATGCCTCACCTCTTCTGTGGATTCAAGTCTCTACTTCTTCTGTCTCTTCGTATAATCCCAGATTGACTTAGTGATGTTGAGAAAATTCACCATACATCCTTACTCCCCTCTCAATTAAGACTATTATTACAGCCAGAACTGTGTTTACACGCTGCAAATGCAAATTAATTTATGTTTAATCATATTAGCACAAAGCAGCATGGCCATGTGCAGTACAGTAGTATAACAGCATAAATATACAATCCGCGGAGAGTGCGAGGAAGTATTAAAAGGGATTATTAAGAGCACAGCAGATCATTTGTTGCCCCAGGCCACCAAACGATATAATCCTGCCAAGGCTGCAAATGTAAGAAAAAGTGACACCACTAAACATTAACAGATTAAATAGATCATTCACAATATGGTTACATGCTGTCAATTGTGTAAATGTGGTGTCAGATATCTGTGTTTGATGTTTTCTTGTCTGCATTCAAAATACGCATCCATAATAATCCAGCATATAGTCTAACCTACTGTACCGTCTGTTGTTGCTCACAGTACAACAGCATCACAGCCTGAATCTCCTCCATGTTTACTCTCGGTGTTTTAATGTAAAACTGATATAACATCATCATTGTTCTATAGTCTTCAGCATTACTGCCTCATGGTGGACTGGAATGGAACAGCTTTGAAACTCCAGTGGAAACACAGCCTGCAGGAACTTTTTAGTTCCTTGAAAATGGTTCCTAGGTCCAAAAGTCCCGGGTACTGACAGTCAAAATCCAGCATTCGAGATATTTCAGTCTGGAACAGAGTGGTGGAACATCAGACTGGCCACCATGAAGCAATATATCGGCACTGCTTAAAAAAGTTTAGAATCCTGCTGGTGTGGGCACCCTGCAAACAGTGGATTAAGTCCCTGCAGCAGAAGCAGGTTCAGTTTTCGACCCGGACCTTTGCTGCGTTTTCTCACCACTCTCTCTCCCCCCATTTCACGCTTACTGTCGTATCAATGGAGTCGAAAGTCCCCAAAACTCGTCTTTTTTTTTATGTCCAAGGCACTATAGTTAAAGTACATACCTTAAAATAAAAAATTGCCATGAATCATTTTTTTTTATCAATGAATTTGACACAAAGGGTAGTAAACAGATAAAACCTCAATCTAATCAGTATCTGGTTTGATCACGTTTAAAAGAGCACCAGTTCTCCTGAGTACACTGGTCATGTTTTGGCCCCTGTCTGTTTGTTTTTAAAGCTGGTTGGTTGGTTGGTTTGTTACTCAGCAAGATGCAAAACAGATTTCCATTAAACTTGATGGAGTGATGGGACATGGGCCAAGAAGAAAGCATTACATTGAAATAAAATGTTAGCCTGCATCTGGACAAAGGGGCACATCCAGGAGTTTCTTCACAAATTGCGAGATAGGGTGGTTTAAAAATATATTTAATGGATCTTTGTGAAAAAATCTTGCAGATTTAGTGAACTGATTTCGAAGTTGCTTGATTGAATCTAAGTGGACTGTTAGACCCTGGCGGAGGTATGCTCTCTACTGAGTGCCACTCTAGATGCTCATCAGTAGTAAAAGTTGCTGGTTTTGTAATCAAGCTGTGGTTAAGTGCATTTGCCTGGAGTCCCAGGTTGAAAATAAATGTATTAAAATGTGAGAATGTCTTAGAATTAATTAAATTCTTAGAATGAAAACCAGAAGGACTTTCAGGAGCTGAGGAGCAGGGATTGGAACCACTGATATACAGGGCTAGATATACAATTAATGAATAAGAAAAAAAAATATGTAAACGTATAACTGCTAAGTTAGGTAAGCAGTATATCACACAATATACAGTTCAGTCAGACAACTCACGTTCAAACATTTATTGCAGCAGTAGAACATGTTTAGTTGTTGGCATCTAGGCTCCAACTTAATCACTCCCCCATATGATTACACAGGAATGATGGGAGTGATGAGCTAATACTTGTAACCCCCTGTTGGTGCCTACAGGTGGATGCTTGGGTGCAGGAGGGGCTGAAGTAACTGGTAGCAATACTGCAGCAGCGATGCTAGCAAAGGGGTTGATGGGAAATGTATCTCTGCTTGAATAGACCACCTGATAAGGTGGGTGTGTATTATAGATGGTTGTGGAGAGTGAGGTATGTCACATGATGTATGTCACATGATTGGAGCAGCGCAGCTCGAGTGGGCTGCCTGACCGAGCTCGCCGGCGCCGCTCTGTTTACAAACTGTAACCAGGAACGACCAAACTTTAACCCCCTTAAGAAATAGGTTTCTTCCAAGTTGTGCCCCTGGCTGCTTCCTCGACTGATCAGTGTGACACACAGTCACACAGTGTACAAACGCCTCTCTATTCAGAATAGTGAGGTATCCTGGACACATAATTTAGTACAGTGTTCCATATCCCAGAGAAGATAACTGTGCCTTAAACTTCAAAATTATTGCTGCAACTGAAGATTATTTTCATTATAAATTAATTCGACAATTATTTCCTGAATCAATCAATTAATTGTTACCAATTGAATATTGGGGCCAATGTCAACACCACTTCAGTGAATAATAAAGATCAAGTACAAAAGATATGATCTGTTGATGTTGACAAGTTTTTACTTGGCTTAGTAATTTAGGGTATAATTGATTTGTTTACATTTAGATCACAGATTGAGGCTTTTTAAGCTGTATCCAACATGCAATAAGTAATTTAAGTAAAACATTTGACACATCGCTAGGTATGACATCTGTTCGGATTCATGTGTTTGACGACTGGTTGTCAGCAGCTCGCTGTGCAGCCAGAGAGGAGAAGAGAAAAAAGTGCAGCAACCTCGTCACATTTGTGACACACTCGTCACAAAGCCTCTGAGGATACACACATTTACACAAACACAAACACAATCAGTCATAAACCTCCTCACTTGACAAATACGCTGATTAATTTGTGCAAAAATTTAAAAAGGACAAATATGAACAGATCAAAGGAGGTAAACCTCAACGAACAACCTCATTTGTAGGGTTACATGTGACACTATTAGTTGCCAGGCAACCTGGACAACTCTTTGCCCTTCATCCCTCCAGCTCTCTCAGCAGTCTCTGTCTCCCTCCATCACACCTGTCGCCTCTCTGAGGCTGTCTCGCGGTTGAGGAGGTGGAAAATCAGGGCAGAGGAGTGACGAGAAGGTGGTTGGAAACAATTAAACACAAACGAGGTGATGAAGAGGAAGAACTGGTCTGTTGGAAATAATAACGAGAAAACCAATACAGCCGGAGCCATAAATATAGTGTGAGGACAGACAGGCACACAAACAGACGATCGTTTATCTCAACATGTGATCATAATAATTATCACCATGTTTCCACTTGGCAGGTGCCATTGGCGTTAAAGGAGTTAATGTCAAAATACTGGAAAAAAGCAAATGTCTGCAGACTGAAAACAAGAAATAAGGTATTTGTTGAAATGATAATAGTATATGAAACACAGTGTGTGTGTGTGTGTGTGTGTGTGTGTGTGTGTGTGTGTGTGTGTGTGTGTGTGTGTGTGTGTGTGTGTGTGTGTGAGAGAGAGAACTTGAGAATATGCAGTTTTTTTGTTTCATTTAGTTAATGCTTTTATCCAAAGCGACTAACAATAAGTGCCTTCAAACATGAGGGTACAAACCCAGAACATCAAGAATCAAGTAAGTACAATTTGCTTCAAGAAAGCCAAACCTCAAAGTGCTATATGTAAGGGCCATATAAGTGCCATTACATGTGCATGCAGCACGTGTGGTCGTATGCTGTCGAACAAGTACTTTCACTCAGTGCTACAAGCGTCACAAAACCACTGAGCGTCCCAAATGTGACACTTAAAGCCTGTCAGTGGTTTTATCTGTGTGTGAGTCAATCAATAGAGACGGTCGATGAGAAAAAGGCCTGCAGGCAGGTGGAGGGGAGCCTGCGTAGGAACGCATTCTGCCACCTCACTGTAGAGACAGAGAGCAACAACTACACCGATAATAAAGGTCGCTAAATTAACTGCTTTAACATCAATATAACAGTGGGCCACGAACTGCTAAATCCATAGCAGTAAAACAACGGTAGTTACTGTTAGAACATAAAAAATCTGGTAAAACAACCGACCGACACAAACAACTGTGGAACGGCAACACATACACACACAACCGTCATGAAAAACGTAAGAAAACATAATAACATTTAGCACAGCAGTAAAATATAATGACACACACTGCGAACATCAACGAGGAATCAGTGCAGCTTGCAGCGGCGTCATGGGATTGAAAGGATAGGCCAAAGTGTGATTTTAGTCCCTCGAAACCCCAACGCAATTAACAAACACAATGTTGTTTTACAGGGATGTGGGAGTAAAAAAAAGCTTTTACTCACTAGAGAGTCGTGAGTAAGGACTTTTCTATGTCTGCGAATTTGAGATTCATGAAAAATTTACATCAGTCACTTTAATCTCCTGCTTCTCTTCAGCGGCTGCTTCAAATAGTCACTTTTATTCCACTGGAGGGTTTAACCATCTACTGCCATGTTTGTGAGAGCAAAAGATTTATCAACCACCAGAAGCTGTGTAATAATCAAACCCACACAAACACACACACACACACACACACACACACACACGCACGCACGCACGCACGCACGCACGCACACACACACACACAAACACATAAACTTAAATTTAAGACCCATGTTATGTACGGCACAGATAAAGGAATATCAGAGTCGGACAATTATTTACATTTACACATTATTGAATATAAAGTGAAGTAGCAAAGTAGAAAGTAATCCTCAATATGTCACATTATCTGTATTAACTACAGGCAGAGACAGTTAGTATCTACTGTCTTTCCCACAGCCAAGCCGAGAGTACAGAGATCAATTCTGAGTTGGTAGACAATGAATCAATCAATCAAGCAAATTTGTTCACAAATCAGTTATAGGACTAAACAAGGTGACATCCTCTGTCCTCAACCCTTAACAAGAGTAAGGAAAAACTACCAGAAGCCCTATTAACAGAGGGAAACATCTTTACAACATCAATATCTTCAGAGACAGCCACATGTGAGGGATCCCTCTCCCAGGACAGAACACATACAATCATCCATATTTACTAAATTGATTAGAATGAATAGTGTTAAACATAATGGAAAAGGTGTGTCAATGTTTAAAGTATTTAGAAATAAGAAAATGTCTGATAGAGATGAAGGGAGCAGCAATGACAAACTGGTATCAGTTCCACCTTCACTTGAGATTTACTACAGTGTGCTAATATGGGTATCATCAAGACAGAACTACAACACATGGAAACATTTCTTCTTAAAAAAGAAAACTTGTGCGACGGCGGTAGCATTACATTTCTTAACATAAGTATGACATAATGCATTTGAGACCTAGAGTGTAATATTCTTACCTATTTAAGACTTTTAAAGGCCCAGAAGAAACCCTGTGTATTTATATAGAGAGTGCATGACCAACTCTAAGATCCTATGACTCTTGGTGCCTCGGGGAAGAAACACACAGAGACCATTTGTAAATACAAATAACACACACACGCAATCACACAGTCATACATGATGCACACACTCCTAAGTTGTAACTGCTGCAAAAAATACAACTTTTAAATAGTGTCACGTCTGTCCTTTTACACACAACTTTATCCATACATGCACACAAAGCTGCAACAGCAGCACTCTTGTAAATACATACACACGTCTGCACTCAAACACACAGACAAACACACAGACACACACACAGACACACAGAAACACCTGTCTGTGGCAACAGTATAGAGATAAGAAGGCTGACAGGAGCTGCTGGAGCCAAAGCTGGGAACCACGGGAGCTGTCAGCCACCTTTTCCCTGTGACACCTCCAGACCCACACACACACACACACACACACACACACACACACACACTCGTAATGACATTGTATTGACTTAAATGTATTCTTCTGAGTTGTATTTTTACCTTAGCTGCTAGGCTACAGTTCTTAATCCAACACCAAACTTGCTGCAGCTTTAATCATAAAACTCAAACATATGAAACTTAAAGTTTAACAAGACTGTAACTGAAGCCTCCAGCTTTAAAATAACTCTCCCAAATAAGGTGTGAGAAACAGGCATAACAAGGGACCAGCTGGCCATGCCTTCTATTCTTGTGGAGAGCCCACAATAGAAACAACAGTTGACATGCAAACATATATGTAAGGTTTTGAGTATTCAAACAAGTACAACTATATCATATGGAAAATAGAAACAAGATCAAATAAAAGTACTGTACAGAAGTACCATTGTCCAGTGAGAAATGTTTTACTAGGACATTAATGAATCAAAAGTTAATACTTAGATTTTATACTAGTGTACCTCAGTTAGATGTGAAATCTGAGGATCTATTTAATGTTACGGGTTTATCTCTCCTCAGTTCTCCTTGTAGTCAACTGACTTTTCTGTTTGTGTGTTATGTGGTTTAATTTCTTCTTGTTATAAGAAAACTGCTACATAAATAAAGTTTATTATAGGTTTATTACAAACCCTGAAACCTGATCAGCCGAATCAGCTGAATTCTTTACACAGTCCATAACTCTTCCTCTACACAACATTAATTCTCCTCCTTGGCTCATCTTCTTTGACATTTTGGTCCATTTACTTCCCAGTTAGTGGGCACACGTTCATATGACCATTGACACAGATCCATTTCCACAAGAAATCACATCAATTTGTATAGAAGCTACTTGAGGCACTGGTCAGACATACAGATTAACAGAAGAAGTCAAGAAGAACCAAACAACATTTAGCTACAAGTAATGATAAAATAGATTTCCCCTCAGTTAGTGATGGGGACAGTTGTGTTACATGTAATTACATAGATTACATTCTGTTTAACACAGAAACAATGGGACAATCGCAGACTTATACACACACAAATACAGACACTGACTCGAATAAATGTGGTCTAGTGATGTAGGTTAACTAACTAAACCCGTGTCTTCACCACCCAAAGTCTCTGGGTTTGAACTTTACTGCAAACATT
The DNA here is from genome assembly GCF_947347685.1 of Pleuronectes platessa. Taxonomy (NCBI): domain Eukaryota; kingdom Metazoa; phylum Chordata; class Actinopteri; order Pleuronectiformes; family Pleuronectidae; genus Pleuronectes; species Pleuronectes platessa. The sequence goes on from NC_070630.1 coordinate 16,400,529, forward strand.
TTGGATAATGTAATTACACAAGTCAACAAAAGCGATAACACAGGTCTTGTTGATTTCAGACATTTTAATGTAAAATTGTGACACATATTTTGAAATGTAGGTGTGTGGTAATGTGGTGGCTCAATGATGAATGGAAATAAGATGAGGATGACACAGCTGTGACCTCTACAATATACACTGGTTCTGTGTGAGATTCACATTTTCAAGGGAGCACTAAACTCAGGGGCAGGACACAGGTAAGTGGCTCAGGGCCAGGAAGGTCTGAATGGTGATCTTTCCAAGAAAGGGCCTCCTGAATAATGTTTGTGAAAGTTAGATATTTAGAATTTCCTGATCAGGTTTATTCCTTCATTTTGGTAAGACCAGAGGAACATTAGTACATGCAGCTTCAGTAAATTAGATATTTGAAATCAGGAAAAAGAAAACTGAATTATTGAGGTCAATCAAAACTGAGAATCACAAATCTAATTGATTTGATTTTCTGTCTGTATTAGTTCTGGTCATACAAATAAAAGCTGTGCAATTGGGTGTTTCTCTTTAGAGGACATACTTGACTTCTCTGAATTTACACCTCAACTGGAGGACAAGATATTTTTGGTACATTTGTCCTGTAATCAAATATCATATATCATGAATTGCAGTCTCTGAAGTAAACATATTTATCAGCAGTTTAAAATATACTTTACATTATGCTCTTAAGTGAATACTCTGGTTTCTGGACTCAGACACATTAAATCTAAATATGTCAGAATCAGCACATTTAAAGCTTTTAAGCTGAATATTTTGCATTAACACACATTTTTGTAGATACACAAATGCACAAATGCACGAAGAAAAGCATACGAACATAACACAATGGTTTTTCTCAGCTTCCACCCTAGTTTCACTCTATCTCCATCAACATGCTTTCTCCTCTCTCTCTCTCTCTCTCTCTCTCTCTCTCTCTCTCTCTCTCTCTCTCTCTCTGAATATTTTAGTATTGATGAGCCCATTACTGATGATAACCCAGTGCAGCGTCAGCATCCTTTCTCCTCTCTCTCCGTCTATGACACACATACTCGCTCGCTCATCAGGAGTCAGGTTACAACTCTGCTGCTGCTTTGTACTTCTGTGCATTTCTGTGCACGTGGTTCAGTGCACGTGTATGTGTGTGCGTGTGTGTGTGTGTGTGTGTGTTTGTGTGTGTTTGTGGCTGGTGGGGATCTGACTTCCTGGCGTCACTCCAGTACATTGCAATTTTTTTCAGGGTGAAGGCAGTTCACGTGCATTCCCGCTGGCACACGACTGCACAAAACAAAATACAGATTACATGGCTGATACTTGTTTGCTGCAAGACGATAACAGCAGATAAACAAAGTGCATTCAATATGAACGTGTCTTCTTGAAAAGGCTGTTAATAGCACCAACACACTCAGCATCAAACCCAAGGGTGAATGGACGTCTAAGCTTAGACAGAATATGCACATGATTCCTGAAATTATACAGAGCCCGGTCAATCTTAGTCAATATCTCTGACAAATAATAACTGGCTGGCACAACTTTAATACAGAGATCGAAGACCCTAAATATATGAACATATGGTTTTATTCCATCATAAAGCTCTATCACATTACGGGACATGACATCTGCTATTGTGCATTTTGTGACAGCATCACGCTCCTTGTTTGGGGTTGTGTCCCGAAATCAAGCCAATCAGACACCAGCTCCTACAGGGCAGGTAGCTTCCAGACCGAAACACAACAGAGATTTCGCCGCCTCATTTCGGTGCCTGAGCTTTGTACTGAAAAAGCTAAACATAAACAAAACCGCATGTGCTTAGTTGAAATTACACTTAACTCTGGTGGACTGTCTACATGTCTCTGGCAGCTCGAGACGTTGGCTTACATTAAGCTAGTGACTGTATTTCACATTTAATTCTGACACCGGGACGAGCAGCCAATGTCCGACCAATAACTGAGAGCGGGTAGCTGAGAGGCAGAGTTGTAGAGTTGGGGGTGGTATGCACCTTGTTGTTGGAGATCCACCAGTAAACCGAGAGAAGAAGAAGAAGAAGGAAGGGAGGAACATGACAAACTTAGTGAGGCACCTGATGACTGCCTGCGTCACCCCATACCAAACACCCTAGGTTAGATTATATGTATCATTTAACTTTGCTTTGTACTTTTTTTAATGTGTGTATTTAAGTTAAGGTCACTTTAAACTGTTAAAGTAAAAGGTGTTATATTTTAACTTCCAACAAAAAGCTGATCTAATCGTCTACTGTTATTTTGGGGTTTAGCACCGGTATTTGTAACAACCAGTTCATGACTGACTCCAGCCACAGGGAAGCCAGGGAGACAAGCGGCTGAAAGTAACAGTATCAAAGATAATTGACCTTCACCTGGCAGATTCATTATTCCTCCACAACTCCAGTTATTTCCTCCTGGACCGGCTGCTAATGCCCGGTGTGAGAGGATTACTCTTTTTCTGATGAGGTGAATTATCCTGCAGTGATTTCCATTACTGAACTGAAACCAATAAAGAAGAAAGGGATAAAGAGGACTTTTCAACCTTTGAGCCAAAAAGGAGTTGAAACTTGATTTCAGGAAAAAAATGCCCCCAAATTTGTCAGTGCATACTGGCATCACACTGTTATTATCCACAAAGGATGCTATTGACCCACTGACTACAGAGATCAAGGCATGTCCTGAGGGACGCTTTCCCTGTATATACAGTGCAGTGTGTGCGTACTGTTTGATCAGCCATGCGTTTTGATTACAATCACTAAACTCAGTCAGCAGCACGCACGTCACTAACTTTAGCAGGAGCCATTGTGTGTTTACATGGCAAACTTTAATTTCATACATACAGCAGAAGCCTGCTTCAACATGAGCGCCACCCTTCCGAGCAACAAGTGGGCCGTGGATATTTAAAAGATCATTTGTCCCCAAACAGGTGCCACCAAGAAAACGTATGACAGACAGACAGTGGGTTTAAAAACAGCAGCAGCATATAATGCAAAGCAGTTTATAACAACAACACAAAACACTGCCCGAAGAACAGAGTTTAACAAACACCTCCTCCTCCGTGACACCTTGTCAGCACATGATAAACACTATAAGCCTCATACAGGATGAAACTGTCCTGCTTTAAAGCATTAAAGTGTCATAATGGTAACGCCAGACTCCAGTTTAAATTTCTTATCCTGTCAAAAACTTTTGTCTCCAAAATGTCAACTTTTCATTACAAGGGAATAAACGCCTGAGGATCAAGATTTTATTTAAAGAGCCTTTACTTAAGCTGAGGATGATGCTTGTTTTAAAGGAGAAAAATGCACAATGAGAGCATTAATCCTCAAATGTAGCTTTGAAATATTAAACCTAAGATCACCACATCTGATGATAGCGAGGGTACCACTTTCTACAAAAGGACTCTTCTAAAATGATTGATAATTTGGAGATAAATGCTTTATTGTGGTTCATTAATGATTTATTCATGATTTGTATTATTATTATTAACATAAATAATTAAGTTTATGAATAAGATGAACTAATCAGGGCTGTGTATTTGTGTTTTGTGTTGATTTTTCTTGTCTTTGTAATAGAGCAGTTACAAAGTTGTAAATTATTGAATGAGAATTGACAAAAATAACGAGGGACAAATGAGTGATGACATCAAGATAAAATGCTTCATATTAGTCGATATTGACAATTATCATGATCAATGTTATTATCTAGTCTTAGTTTAAAGACACATTTTTGCTGCTGAGTGAAGGTTGTTGTGTTAAACTCTTCTTTATGAGCAGAGAATAACAAAGTTGATAAACAGAAAAACATTTTACAAATCTGAGGTCGATCATTGACTATAATTCAGACAATATACAATAAATATATATTTAACTTTAGTTATTATTAGATATTATATATATATATATCCCAGTCTAAATATGATATGTGTTTATCCCCCAGCCTTTAAATAACTTAATAAAATAGAAAGTTGATTAGAAAGGTCCTGTAGACCTCATTTTGCCCAACCTGGCAACCTGGTCCCTTTAATGGCTTCCAAAATATGATTATTACTTATAGCACATTTATAAAAGGTACCACGTAAGTTTCATTCCAGGTTGTTGCTGGACACCGAGGCTACAACACATCAGGCCAGACAGTATTTCAATCAAGGTAGTTTCCTCAAAGTCAAAAAGCCTTTAGAGCATTTCAACATAAAGAACGAGAGAATTCAATTAGGACTGTCATGGCAGATGTATCAGTCCCTGTTGGAGCATGGGAAAGGAAATCAGCTATATCAGACCACAGTGTAAAAAAAACCTGGAAGACACAAAGGCACAGTAAGGTCACTGAACTCCCTGTGGAGCAGTCTAGACACACAACGACAACATTTTAGTGATATTACGTGTGTGTGTGTGTGTGTGTGTGTGTGTGTGTGTGTGTGTGTGTGTGTGTGTGTGTGTGTGTGTGTGTGTGTGTGTGTGTGTGTGTGTGTGTGTTTTGTGTGTGTGAGCTATCGGTTCTCTCTGGCATTTGGCAGCACGGTTAACATGGGCTCTTCACTGTCAGGGGGGGTAATGACACCCAGCAGGTCCCACTCACACTACTACACCGCGCTATCACCACTGTGGCTGTGGCTCAGTGCGCGGTGCCATGTGTCTGCAGCCATCCACTCTGTGTCTGTGCGAGCTACAGAAGTAAGAGGCGCTCCGGGACAGAGACGCACACACAAACGCACACACACACACACACACACACACACACACACACACACACACACACACACACACACACACACACACAGTTATTATAGCGGACCGCACTTACATCTCGGAGGACGGTGGCTGGCTACGGCAGAGGAGCGCGTGTCCGCACGCTTGTCCCATCGCGCATCCTGCCTCGCGCCTCACCGGTTCACCCGAACAGCTGCAGTCAGAGGAGGAGAGGAAGAGGAGGAGGAGAGGAAGAGGAGGAGGAGGCTGCCTGTGCGTCTGTCTGCTGGGGGTTTGGAAGAAGGGGTGAGGAAGGATGTGCTGGGTGCGCGCTCTCTCTCTCTCTCTCTCTCTCTCTCTCTCGCGCGCGCGGGGATTGGTCGGGACCCGGTAACTGATACTGGAGCTGCGGAGCGCGCGGATATAAGGAAGAGAGAGAGAGAAAGGGATGGATGGAGGGAGGGAGGGGAGATAGAAGAGGTGTGTGTCCATGTGTGTGTTTGCGTGCGTGCGTGTGTGTGTCACGTTCAACGCTCCACGTCAGTCAAACTCCGCGTGCGCTCTATAAAGTAGACCTCCGCGTCTCGTGCTCCGGCCTCTTCCACTAATCCATGAGTGCAAATGAAAAGTTGTATTGAATAAAACTTCCACACAACTGCAACCCGTGCACCCCCACCCACAGACCCTGGACAGGATAGGAGGAGACCTTTCGGTTCTCTGTCCCTTCACAAACTAAACAAAAAGATCTTATCTCCTTATGACAAACCACGTGTTGCGTTGCCTCCAGTGTGTCTGTCACGGGACACACGGGTCCCAAGGTCCAACATCTTCTGCCTTTTATGGCCTGTGCTGTTACACGGGAGGAAGCAGCAGGGATCCAGGAGATGTCTGGTGAAACCGGAGCCTTTGAAATGTTTGTTCACATTCAAGAGCTTGAAATACTCCACTCAGATTTAAGGAGTTCTTCCCCAGGACTTTCAGATAATGGTTCCACTTGAGGCCTACTGCGAGTCAGTGAACAAATGTGACGCAGCATGTGAAAGTATCCAACACTGTGCAGCCTCCAGCCATTGTCCACCCGCAGGCTGTTTTCAGTTGTGTTGCCTTATTAAACCTCCACTCACAGTCATGGGAGCAGGTAAGCACCAGCTAGTTTCAGGGACCGTCTCCTTTGGAGGATGCGGACCACAAATGAGGCGGCCATAGACCACGAAAGCCAAATCTAAATGAGACAGCCTGGCCTGTGGGGGATTTACAGGATTTGGGTTACCAGCTTGCACCTACCTTACTCGTAGCAACAGACCTGAAGCTGGACTCTACAAGAAAGTTTGAATGCCCATTAATTTTTGAACTTATGCACCGTTGGCTTTTACGGTTGAGTTGGAGCTTGATCCTTACATTTAAAATAGTAAGCATTGTATTTGGTCATGAGCATTTTGGTTTAGGTTGGCCTGAACGGAAACCACTTGTTGGATTCTTCGCTTCTTAGGAATTAAAAGACCCATTTGCTGGCCGCATTTGAAGGAGCTTATGAAATCGTTATAATCTGTCCTCAATTCCAGGACGCCATCCCTGAATTGAGACACATTAAGACAATTGTCTGGATAACATACTGCCACATAAACAAGGGAGTAAAACATTTATCCGATTAAGACGTTGATTATTTCGACATTAGTCACATTATGTAGATATTTATATAAACAGTATAATGTCCTGTTGGAGTTCTCACAACATTTTCACATCTTTATCGGACGCCATAATCGGACCATATGCTTTTTAACATGTCAACAGGACTTTGAATGGAAAGCTCAATTATCAACTCATGTAACCATCATAATCACACTAATGTTTTACTCTTGATTAGGTCAATAGTCTGAGAATTTCTGTCCAAGTGAACAAAGTCCCTGTGATTGATTGACATCATGTCCGTCTCCTCCTAGGCGTGTTGCATCTGTTCATCATCATCATCATAATCATAATCATCTCGTTCCTGATTATTTGTTCATGAGTTGGACGACCCCCCCGCTCCACAGCTTCAACCTGAGCAGCGGACTATTCACCCATAACTGCAAACACCTGTGTGACCAAGCCGTGTTGTCTCGTGTTAATCCATGTCGCAGCCGTGAGTTCCTGTTCCAAGAGGCTCTGAGATGTGGTGCTGGGGCTCCTCCTGTGTTTACATTATAGATTGCCCCTTCATCATTATAGATTGCTCCTTCATATTTTCCTTTTACCTTTTGACAGAGAGTAATAATCCTGTGGCTGTGTTCTCCGAGCTGCTGCTGTTTTACTATTTTTCCAGCCAAGACATCACTAGTTAAAAACTGGGTTTACAACGGACAATAAACGGCTTTGATGGGATATAAAATTCTGAGAAAGCTGGGACCGACACTGATTGCAGAAATTTCCGGTCAAACATATAGTCATAGCAAGAAAAACATACATAGGTGAAACCACTAAAATGAATAATGCATCTCTAGCAGGAAGTGCCTTAGCAAGGCATGATGGTGAGCCAGTATGCACGACCAACATTTTGTAAAACAGATTTAAGAGCTTCAGTATTAAGGCTGGGATGTACGACTGTTATGCCTCCATGCCGGCGAGAGACAGTGGCCGAGGGCATCATGCTTTAATGTTGTCTGTTCATCCCTGTGTCCCATTCATCGGAACAAAGTATTTCAAGAACACCTTGAGGGAATGTCTTCAAATGTGGTTCCAAAGTTTACTTGTACTCAAAGATATACTTATTCGGGTTTAATGGTCAAAGGTAAAGGTCGCTGTGACCTCACAAAACACATTGTTTACCAAGTGAAGGCAATAACTCAAGAACTCCTTGAGAGAAACCTTTCAAATTTGGCACAAATGTTCACAGAGACCCAAATGTGCTGTTAAGATGAAGTTGGTCAAAGGTCACGTAATGTAAGGTCACAAGTAGTTCAATTTGAGGAATTTGCGAATATAAATGGATTATTAAAAAGATCTGATCAGTACATTAATGTCCTCTATTGCAGTTGCAGGCCTGCATTCAATGTATTTCGAGCCCAACAGAAACCATGTTTACGTATAATCTGTGGCTTGTGGATGATCTCCATATCACAGTCCAAACAGATCCAGTCTGACTTTAGCCAGACTATCTCACTGTAAGAGACGAACACCAGAAGAGATCCAAAAATGAGATCTGCTACATATCCCTTAGTATCTCTGTCCATCGCCACAGTCTGTTATGTATCCAGATACTGGACTCAAATAGCCTACTGGAATCTATTACTGAAAAAACCCTGAAAAGAAGCCAATTTACTGTAACCCTGGGACCCGAGGGGATGTTTTGTTTGTTCAGTTGTCACGTAGGGAAAAACCCAACCGGGGGCATGTGGCACCTAATTTCATAAAACACTAATTTAGAAAATACAGAGGGACAACGTGTCTGGCAAGGAACTACAATTTTAATAGAAGCATCGTAGGTCACCCAGCAGGCAGTGTCAGATTCAAGTGAGGACAACGCAGAGAGAGACAAAAAACATGGAGGGGGAATAGAGAGAGAAGTGACAGGAGAGGTGGAAGAGGAACCGGGGGAAGAATGATTCAGAGGTGAGCAGCAAAAGATCGAGAGGGAGACTGTGAACCTTAATATTTCAAAAGCCACGTTTGCCACCATGTGTGTCTAAGTGCGTCAATGTGGGTGTGTGCGTCAATGTGGGTGTGTGCGCATACGTCACATCTCTTGTAAGGGCAAAGAGACCTGTAGATGCTATAGATCTATGGTGCTCAGCTGTTTCTCAACATGTATTTGTATGTGTGTGGGTGTGTGTGTGTGTGTGTGTGTGCGTTGTCTGTTGTTTTGGAGGACACTTTCAACTAAAGCCTGTGGATTCAGATAAGTCAGTGTGTGCTTTAACTGTCCACTGGGACTTGGGTCAAAGAAATGTCTGCAATTGATATATTTTCCTCTGAAGCATCAAAAAGCTGAATTTCTGAGCTGACGTTCATTGATGGGGCCGGTTCATAGATTTACTTTGGCTTTTTCCTGCATTGAGAATTGTGAGGTATTCAAATTTCTAGCACAGTGGAAAGCGATTATAGTGATAACGATTGTCCTAGGCCAAATAGATCACTATGGTCTTTATATATATACACTTTTCTAGTATTAATGACACCTCAAAGCCCTTTTTCCATTCACACACACATTTATACAGTGCATCTATGATCAGCACTTTATCTATAAGAACAGCACAGCCATCAGGGGCAACCCGGGGATCAACATCTTGCCCAAGGACACTTCAGGGATCAATGGCTACAAGTCGGTCATTATCTAATCAGAACTGCGGTCTGATGATGGTGCATGGGGAGAAGCCAGGGGACCATCAAAGAAACTAGGTTTCCACTGGCAAAGAATGTCCATGGACGGTTTTTTATAGCAATCCATTTGTTTGTTGAGATTTCTCCGTCTGGACCAATCAACAGGCCAGCACAGCCGTCCACAGATTCACACCACCAGCCGAGCTAGAAAATATAGTTTTCAATGTCATTGATTCAGTTGGACTTTTAATTTGCGCTCTCTTCATTAATCTAAAATAATCACTTTAACCTTCAGCTTGAAATTCATCTCAAGCTCAGTGTTGCCTTGGTCTCCCACGAGCAACAGTAACCAGTGTGGTGAAACCTTTTTAACAAGCGCACAGAACCAAGCGTGCTGACGGTATCATATAAAGATAAAACGGATTAAATGCTTTCAACCAAAGAGAGGGATGGTAAGAGGCTGCAGCTTTAATGTGACAGCAGTGCATGACCGGTGCCGTGCAATAAAGTGCACTGAAGCTTATTTTTTATGAGATAGGAAATTCCTGTTGTTCCAGTTTGTACTCAAACACACAGAGACGAGCTGCTGCTGTAAATAAAACCAGAGTGATGAACAAAGCAGCCACAGCGCCTTTCATTTTGAAACTCTTTTTACATATGATTAAAACTGTGGACACCCATTAATGTGACCCCAAACAGCCTCCTCCTCATTAAAAAACGATTTGTTTGTTACATAAGACTAAAATTAGAGACATTTCATCTCCCCGAGCACAAATCCAATGTGTTGAAATTGCGTGGCAGTGAGATGTTGTGTGTTATGTTTTAATCTGGCAATAAAAGGCCAGACAGAGTGTGAGACGTGCTTCTGTTAATGGCTCGATGGGATCAATACCAGTACCAGACTGGATGTTTGACTTGAGTCTCCCATGGCAAAGTCTAATCAAGGTCTGCAAATCAGATAAGGTCAAGAAAAACAGCGCGACTCGACGACTCCCCTGACGTCAATATAAAAGTTCAGTAACCGTGAAACCAACATCTTCTTGTCGTGTTTAAACAAATCTGTGCAGCGAGAAATAAAACTTTTCAAGCTCGAGTTGATTGAGTTCCCCAGTGTGTTGCCCCCGTATCAGCTCCTCGAGCTGATTACATCAGAACCTGATTAGAGCCTCCGTCCTCAATCTGGAGTGTTTACTGACATTTATAGGCAGACCGATCTATCAATCGTTAATACTTCCTGGAATTTGAAAGACTGACTGAAAGAAGCCTTAATTATTTATGATTCTTTTCTGTGTCCATGGCCTGATTGTTAAATAGCTTTCTGTTGAGCAATAGAATTAGTGATAATGCCGAGTTCAAACCGGCTCTGAGATACCATTCCTGCAGCAGACAATCAGAGTGGGAATATGGTTGAAACTCTAAGGACAGAAATAAGAATAGAGAAAGGAAATGTCTTGAAAGCTGCACTTGAAACGCAGCTTGTGCAAGATTTATCAGCTCTCTCAGATGGAGCGGAGTCAAATCACACACTGTGGGCCGGACTGGGCCAGGTTGGCAAAGCAGAAGTGTTCTTTTCTGTGTGTGTTTATTGCTCGGATCACTCTGCCTCCACACTCAGCTCTGTCCACGTCCCTTTCTCAACAAATACACACAGAACAAATGCTTAAAATGTCCTGTTTACCTTTTCCGGATAAGTGACCTCTTGCCATATAGATAATGACTGACCGGAGTGATGTTATTATTCTGTGCGGGTAACGAGTAGGTGAGAGTGGATTGTTGTGTAAACAAAGTAAATGTGTTTGTTGCTGGAGCCCTTAACCTTAAACCTGCAATAACAGATTTTTGTCAAGCAGGACTTATCATGACCATTTACGTTGACATGGTAAAAGCAGTTGCTTGTTGACATATCCATCAGATTTGGAGAATTAATTTCAATGATTCAGTTGGAGACGTGTTTATTGGTCACCTGATACCTTTATGCCTTTTTAATCTTCGTTTTTTGGTCGTCACCAACTACTCAGGGAGATATCCGTCTTTCTAGCAGCTAACTGCTCCAACATGTTCACCAGGTGGTTAACACTGTGTCTGCCATTTGTTGAGAGTTAACCAAAACAATGAAGTTGAAAGCCATAATCAGAACAATGAGCTTAAAAAAGGCTTCAAAACGCTGCATAGAGCTGAAGGGAACTACAGAGCTGCGAAATTTTTATTTTTTTTGCCTGAAAATCTAAATCTGTTTTATCTGAGTAGATTCAGTTGTCCAAATCTAAACATACATTATCTTAGCCTTATTGTAAAGAAGACAGATCAGAAAAATATCATATGAGCGGTATGGGAGACGTCCTATGGGGGATTTTTACTTATCAAGTGATTTGATTTGTCGTTTAGATATGAGGACTTTTTGGGAAATAAATCGACTGGTGGCAGAGACAGTAATCCCCTGTGGCGCTCACATGACTTTCCCCAAATTTCTCACTCCTCCTATCTATCCCTCCTTATCGTAATCCCTTCTTTTCTCAGACTATTCTCCCGTCCGTCTTCCCCTATCCCTCTTGCCTTCGTCCCTGCTCTGCTTGCCTTAACACCTTCCTGAAACCTGCGATTTCTCCTTTCTCATTCCTTCGCCTTCCTTCATTACACCCGTGCCCTCTCTTCTGCCATCCTGCCATTCCCACAACAGGTAAGCCTCTTTCCACCTCTAGCCAAACTCAGCATTAACTGAAAACCCTATAGGTGCTGCCATCCTCACATGATCTTACATGGTTTTATCACAGTCAATTACGGCCCAGAGTTGTCCTCAGGGTGGAGCTTTCCCAAAACCAATTATAACCCTTCTCAAACTCTTTATCCTGCACCTTTGGATTACTTTGCTCCAGGTCAGGGCCTGCCAGCTCAGAGCTAAAAGCACAGTTAGTCCAGTTGAACGTGCCTGTGTGAAATAGTCCAGATAGCTGGGCTACACTGGTTCTACTAGACTTTATGATAAAACGTATTCAGTCTCCGAAATGAACAGAGACGTAGCCTCATTCTTGAGAATGGGTTGTCTTTTGAGATACAGTACATGTACGTTTAAATAATAATTGAGCATGCATGTTCACTGTATGTGCAACATGCATATTCACTATTCCTGCATCTTTTCCTGTGATACTTAACTGTGTTGACATTACACTGCACCCTTGAATACATCAAGTTAATTACATTAAATCAGGAGATACAGAAAGAGAATTATGGTCAGCCCAACATTATACAGCTGTCTTTGAGCCGCTCTCTGTGGGCATGCTTTAGTAGGCTGCTGCTTTTATAAATAACTTATCAGGGTTTATTAAATCTGCTGAATGGTTATTCTCTTTTACAGATGAATGGAATGTTTTCAAGTGGCTGTTATTTGTAATAGTTCCCACAGCATGCCCTCTGTAAAACTTCACAGTTTTTCTAGGATTAAAGGCATTGTGGTAAAATACGACTGGATCTTGTAAGATTAAGTTCACATACAGTCCAACATCAAGGTGACAGATAGATCCAAGACGGCACTGAAGCTCCTGCATGGTCAGGACCATAGACTATATATAAAGATGGACGACGCATCTCCACTGCCTCCCACTCTCCAGAAATGAAGCCAAAATATCCCAAATACCAACACTTCCATCTCGCGCATTTGGAGCCAGAGTCTGCCGATATACCCTCTCCACTAATAGCCAGTCAGTGTCAGCTGTATCAAATGATTTATTAAATATAAACTTGTCAGAAAATATTATTTGAAAGGCAAGGTTTATGACTATTCTGCAGCCAGCCACCACTTTTGGAGAGTCACTGTGTCATCCCTCTTTATACACAGTGTATGGTTATAACCATTAGTCGCTCTGGATTAAAATGTAAGCTGACCTTAGGGTGGCGTAAAAACATTTAATATCATTCCCTGTTTCCTTTTTTAATCGAAATATTTCTGGGGCCATGAGGAACGTTCTTTTCCAACAGAGCCTTACAGTGAGTTTTCAGTCAGCAGAGAGCCAGCTGATCACAGTTAGTCATGCGCTGCCACAATTTCTCTTTGTGGGTGTTAACATTCATTTTTACGGCACTGGAGTTTTTATTCTCTTTGTGTCACATGAACATCTTTATTTATTCATTTGCCCCGGACCAGCACCATGTCCTGTGCAGGGCTTTAACATAACCTATAAAATCTTTACAGACTGAAGCCAACCAGGCTTTGAGATGAATTAACTGGGCCTCTATGGTGCGCTCAATGGACTGAGCAGGTTTAGTGGACATACAGTCCCTGAGAGCCGATCAGGAACCCTAGATGGTTTTACAAACGCCAAGTAAAACGGACGGTAAAAAAAAGGACATGATAAATGACTTTTTTCTCAAGGCTTTAAAAAAAAAAAAGGACCCGGTATTTCTCATGCCCCTCGTCAGTGATGTGTGGGTGTGTGTTTGTGTTTGTGTGTTAGAGAGAGAACGACTAGGAACTGTCAGACTGCTTCATCAGCTGGGAGTTATAGTCACTTTGGCTTGTCATAATATCCTCTGACTGCATGCCCTCAGATTGTCATTCCCACTGAGTTTGTGTGTGTGTGTGTGTGTGTGTGTGTGTGTGTGTGTGTGTGTGTGTGTGTGTCCGTGCGTGCATTTTTAGAGACAGTAACAGAGGGAGTGTTTGTGTGTGTTTTTTCAGGAGGAGCCAGATGGCTGCTGGCTGAATTAACATCATGAATTAAATGGAATTCATATGAGATGTTTTTGCTTATCTTTCCATTAATGTACTTAGAAAAGACCGCCTGACATTCACACTACCCCCTGCCATGCACACACTTGGAGGTCTTTGCATGTGTGATAGTGTTTTTCAATAAATGTTTCTGATGGTTCTTTGACAACCTTGTTACTCTGCTCATTCATTAATTTGCTGTTAATGTGATGAACGTCACGAAGCCAAATGAATGTGATTGGATTTGCAAAACCAAGTAAACAAGTAACAGAACTTATTATAAATTCTTGTCCATGTTGCCATCAATACAATGGGACAATTTGATGTTTAAGCATGAACCAGTGGGTGTGTGACCATGTCCGTCAACATATCAATACTCTTGTTACTTACCAGCAAAATGCAAACCGGTATTATGGTAAGTAAGAAGTTAATTATTGCCTAAAAAGATGCATCCATCCATTCATCCTCTACTCCACTTATCCTTTGCTGGTCAGTGGGGGACCTGGAACCAATCCCTGCCGTCATTGGTCGAGAGGCAGGCCCCACACTGGACAGGTCACCAACGTACCGCAAGGCCATCATACAAACACAAACAACCATTCGCAGGCCTTCTGGATTTTGAAAGGTGCTCTATAAATTTGGCTTATTATCATTATTGTAAATGACTGTTATCATTCTATATTTTGATTTCAAATATTGAAACAGCCCTGTTTATATTTAAATAGAAAATGTGTAAAAGAAATATTTTTTGACGAGGGGACTGTGAGGGTTATTATTATAAAGTATGAACTGATGCTCCAGTTACTACCTGCATCATTTAGCATCACTGGTATGTAATGGCCCAGAAGCCGTCATCCATAGCTGTGCATCAGCTGCAGCCTTTCTAGCCTGTCAGCTTCACTGAATTTATGCCAACTGAGCTTGGAAGGTCTCTGTCTTCAGGCGCCTCCTTCAGCTCTTTGGCTGCCACCAATGAAAAGCAGCGACCAGCTCCTGGCCAAAGTGTGATGCAGCTGCGCCTGTGATGGAGGTTTTGAACTGGGTCCATATCAACTCGGTTTCATTCAGCCGGCGGGGATATGAAAGGTGTTCCAAGAAAAAAAAACCCAGTGCATTTGGGCCATGGTGCGCCTGTCTGGCTGCTCCCCAGAAACATGATCCAGCTCATCTATCCACAGTCTAGCTCTTATTTCACCTCACCTGTGGCTCCGTCAGCTGCTGTGGTAGAATGCACAGAGGACCTTTCTTCTTATTGATACACAATCACAAGCCATTCTCAACTTTTCATTCTGTTTGTACGGCATCGAATGATTAATTCAATTAACACTTGAACTTATACCGGTGTGATAAGAACTACCTAAATGTTTATTTTGACTTCCATGTCCCATCCACCAACATGGAGAAGGCAGAGTCCATGACATACGATGCAGCCAAACGTCAGGAAGTACTGATTTAGCGATCATCTCTTCCATCTTTTTATATCCAATCTATAATGCTTATTCTATACTACTATACTTCTACGCTCTTCTATACTCTGTCTCATTGCTAAGCTAAGTTTAGCAATGAGACTGAAAACAGGGAGTTACTATACATGCTGTAACTACTCCTCAGCAAAACACGAAATGTCATCACCATGCCTATTTTACTAAGAGTCTGGCTTTAAAATGTGATTAAAATGTTCGGCGCAACTGACTCAGACATTTGTGTCCTCACATGAAGTTCAATGCTTGACTGAAAGCAGCTGTTTACAGTCTTTATGCTAAACTGAGCTAAGCTGATCACTACTTGAATGTTCAAGTTCTCCGGGGAAATTCGATTTTTAAACTAACTTTTCAATTCGTTCTCTGAAAGAAAGTTTTTTTCCCCAAAATGTTGAACATAGTCTTTACCTGTGCTGCTGCGTTTGATTCATATCGGCCATGACAGGCGACAACTCCTGAGTTTCACTGTGTCTCATCTGAGGGGTTGGAGCTGTTAATCTGACACACAGCTCAGGCTGCCTCGAAACTAAGGAAAAAACCAGGCAGCCCTATCTAAGCTCTGAGAAGCAATTCCTGTTTCCGGAGCCCAAATGTACCGCTAAACCCACTTTGTTTGCATTTACGTAAACACCAGAAAACCAATTCATTACAGAATTTGGGTTTCCACAAGTATCATCTGTATCAAATAATGGGAGCAGGGATTATCCCTTAAGTGCAAAGAGACATGCGTAAACACACAGACTCTCACGCAGATGGTGGCATTCGTTGGAGAGAGCTGATAGGTTTCTCTCGACTTAGCGGCGGCCCTGGTGCTTCACGCAGGAACGTACGTCGTGGGGTCGTATGTGGAGTCACGCAGCCGAGACACACGCAGCGAAACCAATGATGCAGTTTGAAGGAGAGAGGGGTGGACGGCGGGGACTTTGCGAGAAGAGAGAAATGAGGAGAGAGAAAAGAGGATTATGGTGCAATGTAAAAAGTTCTGCTCACAAAAACGTGACGGGAGTTTGGACAATTGTGACTCAACAGACTGCAAATTACTGCACCTCTTCTCTGTGTGTGTGTGTGTGTGTGTGTGTGTGTGTCCGTCTCATTTAGGATACAATCTGTGTAATTTGCAGTTTTTGAAAAATGTATTTTTCTTGATAAACAACCCCCCACCCACACCAGCTTTACTGTGTGCAGAGTTTAGCCCTTTTCCAAAATAGCTTACGTAACTCTGATGGCAAAACCCAGGACTACACACACACACACACACACACACATACACAGACACACACAGCCCTGTGGCTACATCATCTGAACAGTCTCTATTTTCTCTCTTGCTCCCTGAACAGCACCCGTGCTGCTTTGTGCTCAGAGGGCTGATCCTGACCGCAGACATATGATGCATGAAGGCCTCCTACGTCTCTGGAGTGACCATCTTTTTTTTCTATCCGCCTGCTCTCGGGCTCAGACATTTTGATCACGTCATCACTGGATATTATATTATGTAAACGCAGGTGTGCATGAGGATATATGTTAAGATAGGTACATTGAGATGGTGGCCGGCCCGGTGGTTAGAACTGTGCCTGGGTTTTCATCTTCTGCTCGTGTCCAGGTGGGTTTCCTCCAGATACTCCAGCTTCCTCCCACAGTCCACAGACATACAGATTGGGGTTAGTTTAATTGAAGACTCTAAATTGGCGGTAGGCGTGAATGTGAGCATGAATATTTCTTTGTCTCTGTATTGGATAGGCAGTATAAATAAGGGATGAGCTATGGTCGGGGTGAAAATAAGCCGGTGTTGTGTAAAAAAGTGATCGTCCACAGTAAACTGATTGCACCGCCTTTTAAATCTGTATTTGTAAGTTTATGTACGTCTTCAGCTGCTTCTGGATCAAACCATTATAACTTGTGCACAAACTTAATATCAGCTCAGTATAAACTTAAGATAGTGATACTGCTCAACTCAAGAAAACACACAACCACAGACACACACACACATACACACTCACAGTTCCAGTGTGTTTGTCTCATACCTGTCGTTGCTGATGCTGACGTCATATCCTGCTAAGCTCACAGGTTCATATCATGGAGTTTTGGTCAGGAAGTTGTTTTCTGCTAATCTAAGTAAAATGACAAAATAAGTCTTCATGTCTCCTGAAGCTCAGTTTCCTTCTGAGGATCCAGACAGGAAACAATAAGCTACTTCACTTCCTATACAATCACATTGTGATTCAGATTCTGAGGGTGCGTTTGATTTATTGTTCCCGTGCAGACCCACTTTAGATTTTATTTTCGCCACCTAATCAAACTTTATTGATGTCATGTAATGTGTGTGTGTGCAGGAGGAGAATATGAAGCCCTAATGGTCGGGGCAGAAGAACCGGCGAGAGTCACAGTCTACTTTCACCCTCAGTGTAAACTCTGTATAAACAGTGTGCAGGGAGTTTGAACTTTGCATTCTATTAACTTTGACTCTGCTGATGAAGACAGATTCCTGTGTGTGTGAGAGCATTTTCACCGACGCTTATACTCTGAATGTTCATCACAAGATCCCCTCGCAGCCATTTATCATCATCATCTATCTCCTGGGATGAACACTGTATTGTTCATCAGGGTGTTTTCAGTCTGTGCCGTCGTTGAAATGTTGCTTAGTACGCATAACTTTAGATTAAATGCCCTCTACCCACATAAAGTATTCCTTGTCCCTGTCACCTCACAGTTAGAAGGTTCCTCTTTAACGGACCCAGTTTTTGCACAGTTTGTCCCTCGGGATCATTTCAGGAGAATATCTGGAGTTCAGTGAGTCTCTGAAATGTGTTGTGTACCTCCTCGTATTTTGTTCATTTTCAACACAGTGTGTCTGCACAACAGTGGTTTGTAATGACAGAAGCCGTCCTTCGAGACAGGAGGCGATTAAGACCTTGGGAGGGAAATCTATACACGACGCTGTGATCGTCTGTGTGAGCGAGGGAGATGGAAGAAAAAAGAAGATAAAAGAAAAATATGTATACTCTCTGTCAACGTGCTTATTTATGCCACTGTGTCAGCAGAGAAGTGTGTTTGGCAGCACACACACACGACGCCACCACCGCAGCTGCCTTTACAATATGATACGCTGATATCATCTGCCCCGCGGCACATCAGGCCAATCAACTTTCATTAATCTGTACAGTGATTAACAGGCAGATTCCTCAGCCTGTTGGCCTGTGCACATTCTGTCCCACACACACACACACACACACAGACACACACACACACATACATACACACACACACATACACACACACACACACACACACACACACACACACACACACACACACACAGTGGCTAGTGGTGCACTCGCCCACAGCGTCTTTACAAGACTGACTAACCTACTAATAGCATTCTTCTCCCAGGCCCTCCCTTTCTCCTTTCTCCTTCCTCCTTCTTCCTCCTCCTCCATCCTTCCCATCACAGCTCCATTCCTCTTCCACTCTTCTGCCGCTCCTTCATTGAGCTCAGCGCAGTGCATTTCCTGATTGTCACGGTGTTCAGCATCTTTGAAGGAAAAAATAAGTGGTGATTATGAGATGACAGCATCTTAATAAATTGTTTGGATATGCTGCTTCCTATCCCGCCTATCTTCTTTCCTTCTCCTCTTCATCTATCATCCCCCTCTTTCCTGTCTCTCCACAATTGTCGCCTTTCACGTCCCTATCTTCATCACCTCCAGTTTCTCTGATTTCTTTCAGTAAGCATTAATTTTCGCTTTTTCTACACTTCTCCCCCCCCCCCCCCTGTACCTATTCTTTCCTCTTCCATCTTCATCTTCCTTGTCTGCCTCTAGTACCATCTCTTGTCCCATTTATACATCTACCCATTTCCATTCTCTCTTTCTCTCTCTCCACCTTTCCCCCTTTCTTCTCTTCCTCCCTCCAGTCAGCCTCGTTCCCCTCCTTCTCTTCCTCCTCCTCCTTAGTTCCTCCATGGTGATTGTATCTGGGAGATAAGTCGGGTGTCAGACACGAAATGTTCTCCAATTTCTCTGTGTCGGCTGCTGGTGAGAAATCAGCTGGTGAGAGATAAAGTCAAAGAAAAGACGAAGGCAAGATGGGAAGTGGGAAAAGAGTTCAACAAAGGGAGACTGGTGGAGGGGAAGATGGACGCAGAAATGGGACGAGCATATGGAAGAAGAGAGGCATTCATATTTCATGCCATTAGCCATCGCTCATCCGGATCTGATTTGCATTGAGTAACAGTGAGACTGAAGGAGAAGTTCATTTCAGGAACAGGCCGAGGATGTGAGTTTTTTGTATTTTTACACAGAATTTTATTTAATCATCAAGCAATTGAATAACGCTGTGAACAAATCTTAATCTTAAACAAACCAAATAATTGATTAACAACTTTTCATGTGTATAATTTTTAAATATTTTTTTGTACTTTTATGGGGTTTACACTTAATTTAGAATCAGGTTTTTACTCTGCGTGCTGGTTTTGTTTCCTTTGGCCATTTCCACCTGTTTCTAGTCTTTGTGCTGAGTAGCTTAAACACTACAGTAAAGACAACCTTCGGCAGGTGACATCTCTTAAAACACTCAATATTGCAAGATGCAACAGTCAAAATATGAGGAGGCTACACACTCTTCATAAGTATTCATGTATCATAAGTATGGCATGTAGACTGTAGAGATGGAGGAGGAGACTGCTCCCTAAACCAAAGAGTCATGATCACCTGCTGGTTAGACTCAGATGTCCTGATGTGTGGCTTTGATTATTTATGTGTTTATTCATGATGCATTGTAAGGTATTCAGAAAGGCCTGATGAGATACAATATACTTACTGCGATTATTATCTAATTATCTATTATTATATATAATTATTATTATTATCCTATGTGATTAACTGATAGTTATTTTTTCCATTTTATTAGCAAAAACGTTTTTCAAACTTCATTGTTTTTGCTGCACATGCTCTAAAGTATGTTTGGCCAGTTAGAGATGAGACATGAGACAAAGATGGAGGACTGACAGAGACTAAAATAGCTGCTACAACAAACCTCTGGATGCGGTGTTTGCTTTCTGCGCTGCCCCTCTCCCCTTTAGCCCGGCCGGGGCAGGACAGCGAGACAGTCGCTGTCTGATTGATTGTGCGGGAAAAGGAGAAGAGGAGAGCGGTTGCCATGGGGACAAGGAGAAGGGCCTCTTTCCCATCCTTTTTTTCTTTTCCTTCCTGCTTTTTCTCGAGGACCAGTAATTGGTGATAAGCTTGAAGGGAGGGGCTGGAGGGTGGTGGCAGACGCAGCCGAGCACGAAAGCTTTCGCAGGACTGGAGAAGTGCTGCGGGACTCGGCAAGTGTGAGTGTGTTTGTGAATGTATATTTATGTTAGAGTAAGACAGTACTGTGTGTGTGTGTGCGATAAAAGTGAATATGTGTATGTGATATGTGTATGTGTGTGTGTGTGTGTGTGTGTGTGTGTGTGTGTTAGTGGCCCTGTACATTTCCATACAGTCAGCTGTAGGTTACTGAAGTGGAGGTGTTAATGATATGTATTAAAGGAAATTGTCCAGGTGAAGTGTATCCAGCTGAGAGATGCTCCCCATGTCCCCGCATACAATCGAACTCCCTCTGGATCACACAACTTCACTCCAGCTCTGTTTCCATTTGCAGCTGCAGCCTGCAGGAGTGGTTTCAGGGATAAGAAGGAAGACTACACACAAACACACATACGCACACACAGACACACACCTGGGTGTCAAAGGGTATAGAATCGAATGAGGAGAACAGCTTAGATTCACTTTGTTTACTTAATTCATGCCCTCTACACTGAAGCTGTGTGTTTTCTTGTAGCCCTCAGAGAGAGCATGTACTTTTTCAGCGTAAAGGTCACAGAGCAGATTAGACAGGGAGAGTGTGTGTGTTTATCTTGTGCAGAGGTTCGGAGTGCAGCCCAAAAAACTTGACGATTACTGGAAACAACATTTCAGAGACTTGTAGAACCAGACACAGTAGCTGAATGTGAGTGTTGTACTAAAACAAACATATGTTTTACACAATTCTCCGTTCTGATATATAAAAAATCATATTATTCTTAATTTTGGCAACTAATATCTATGATTGTGTGAAATTTGGTGCAGATAGATTGAATTTAAAGAGAATTTTTTGTTTTGGTGCACCTATTTACACACAATTCATGAAGCCTTTTATACACAGCTACACCCAAGTGCCCAAGGACAATTTGCCTGGATACAGCCGAAACTGGAGGAGCCAGGTATCAAACCCCCAACCTTCTGGTTAGTGGACGATCCGTTCTGCCTCCTGATTCACAGCTGCCTGATGTCTTTTAGTTTTTACATGAACACACACAGGCTTCACATCCTGATGTTTTCAAGGCAAGCAGGTTTATGCAAACCAGTTACAGTACTCATTTGAAATTTGGAACATAATATTTGCACTGTTCTAATTTCAGCAGATGTCAGAGGCAGATGAGATCAGACGGTGAGTGTTACTCTTCTCTGACAAGCTGAACGCACTGAACCACAAACCTCAACACGCTCAACTCTCCTGAGAGAAAGAAATAACATTTGTCAGTGGGAGTAACTTTAATACAACCGGAATTACAATCACCTTCATTCATATTTTCCTTTCAATTATTTTGTTGACATTTCATTTGAGTCTTCCCTCTAATCGCTCGGTCTGGATTGGCTGCAGGCCTCCTGTTTGTTTAACGGGGTAAACATGTTACATTCAAATCAATATGGCTGCAGACCTGAAGGAGCTGATAGATGGTTTCCTGTATTAACTGAATTAAGGTGTCATGTAAACGTGGCTTTCCTCATTTTGCTCCTGCACTCTGCTCAGACGCCACGACGACTCTGGAGAGGAACTCTGCTCTCGCTGTGCGATACGAGACGTTCAACAAATCTTTAATTCAGGTGAAAACGTGGCCACAGCTCAGAGTCAATGGAGAATCTGCACAGGAAAGTGATACAACATGTTTTATCCAACAGTCAGTGAGTATATTTACCACATGAGCTCACTGTACCTTCACAACTTCACTCATTTATGTAAATGAATGCCTGCAGAGGAGATTTTACATGTGATTAAACTACAAAGTTGTCGCCGACTCTTTAACCTCTCGTCTCATTAACATCACATAAATTACAATGTTATTCATGGCTCCAGTTCTTTAGGGAGCAAAACTGGACAACCAGTCCCTTCCCCCCCCCCCCCCCCTGCAGGACACCATCACAGCACTGGGCCCCGAGGTGTCACAAGTGGTTCCTTCGTGCAGCAGGAACACAGTACAACCAGCTCTGCTCCCAGTAGAACTACATGCACCCATTATGGACTTCTGCTCTTTAATTCTGGTTTAACTCTCATGTGCAATATTTCTCTTGTCTGTGCAATACAGTTGTTCATTCACTGTACATATTCTCACACTACACGTTTTTGTCTTGTTTTTCCACAGTTTATATGAGTTTCTTATTCCATTCATACTTCTCCATATTTTGAGTTTCCCCTTACACTTTTACACAAATTTCTCCTTTGTTGGACTGATAATCTTATCTTATCTTAACCACTTGGCAGAAGGCCGACGTATCCTTCCGTCCCTCTCACCTGCACGCATCTCTTCACACCTCTTCAATCTGCCTGACAGATGCTAATTTCACCGCCTGCTCCTGACAAGTCAGACACCGGGAGGGAAAAGGCTCGTGCCTCCTCAGCGTGAACCTCCTAATGCAGCTGGACACGGTGAGCTCAGCCCCACCGAGGAACATCAAAATGAAATGCAGCTCGGCGTCTGACAGGAAAGCTTTGTACAGTCGAACCGCGGCGAGGATCAACACCTTTGATGTGATCAGCGCTCGCTTGGCTGGTTTCCTTGACAACAAAGCAGAAAGACCAGGGTTTCTGAGGCCACAATAATTTAGTGTCTGACCAAAAAAAAAGGGCAGAGGAAAATATGTGAGGACTATGAACTGCTCAGTCAGGTGTTGGCAGGTTGAGGCAGGTGGAGGAGTGATTATCCAAATGTGGACTGATGTGTCCCACTGCAGGTGAACGTAGAGGTAGAACGTTTTGGAAACAACTTTTCGGAGACTTATAGAACCAGACACAGTAGCTGAATGTGAATGTTGTTCTAAAACAAACATATTTTTACACAATTCTCCATTCTGTTATATAAAAAAATCATATTATTCTTAGTTTTGGCAACTACTATCGATGATTGTGTGAAATTTGGTGCAGGTAGATTGAATTTAAGGAGAATTTTTAGTCTTGGTGGAGGCATGAAGTGTGTAAATTCACCCATTTACACGCAATTCATGAAAACCTTTATACACAGCTATACCCAAAACAGTTTATTGCGGGGACACGGGGTGACAGGTCCATGTGATGTGAGGGGTGAAAGCTGCAGAACATTAACAACGAGCCGAGTTTAGACAATCCAAACATTTTGTCACATTGTATTCATTACATCTATCTCACCAACGTTCAGTAGAGCGTTGTGGTGTTCTGAGTAGGTATAAAGTTAAAAATAAGTTAATAATAAATAAAAGAATGTTGGGGGAAGAATCTTTTGCAGAAGCTGACAGTTCTGCTCCCCATGCTGTGACATCTTTGACCGGAAGGCAGAGTGGAGGCGTACAGTCCATGACGACAAGGTTGATGCTCTTGGTCCGACGCTGTTTGATAGAAATGTCATGGAATGAAGGGAGTGGAGTCCCGATGATCCTTTCAGCCGTCCCGACCACTTTCTGCAGGGACGTCCGGTCTGGGACCTACAGTCTCCCACCAGATGGAGATGCAGCTGGTCAGTACGCTCTGTGCGGTGCCCCTGGAGAGTGTGATAAGGATGCGCTTGTGTGTGTGTGTGTGTGTGTCTCAAATCAAGCTGAATTTATGGTGCCCTCGTTTGCACACAAGTACAGTGTTTATCAAAGAGTCACATAAACAGACTCCCACCATAAAAGTGGCTGTACAAACTAGAATGGCCCATGCCTCCGTCGAGGCTCTACCGCTAATAGGTGTCAGTTCTCTTGATATACATGTATACGTATTCATTTTATTGTAAACTGTGCATATATCTTAACCATTAACATTCTTCTGTATAAGCACATGTATTTGTATCAGATGAGGATTCAAACAGGACAGAGCCGCATCACATAGAACAGCAACATCATTAAGTGACTTTTCCTCCACTCCTTGCTCACCGTGTTCAAAAAGAAAAAGCTCATCTCCTCTGAAATCTGAGGGAAACTCAGGGATTTGATATCGGCCACAACTGTTTATATCTGATCGCAGTGCAAAACTCTGTCAGATTCACTGAGGCCTGATTTGGATTTGAGTAAATCTGTCTCGAGATACGTTTAGAAAAATCTTGCCTGGTTCACCATCTGTTCAGTTGAATTGCAAATTAACGAAGCCACGCAACCCTTTGTTGACTGATTATCCAGAATATCTGTATCTGCTGGAAAAAACACCTGAAAAATATCCTCAGTCTTGTTCTTACACAGTCACGGTCGCATCATCAACATCAATTTGAAGTTACTAAGTTAACTATTTCCACCAAGGAGGTTTGTCTTTTTTTTTATCTATTTGTCAGCAGGATAACTGACATGGGCTGAGAAAACGAAAGAGCCTTTCTAATTGTTTGTTGTTTGTTCTCTTGTTGATGTTTTTGTTGTTTTTATCATAAACAGAATTGTGCAAAAACCACTCAACTCAGCAGAAGCCTGGGCCAAAGGAGAACCTTCCACATTTCAGTTCAGCTGCAGATCAAGGGGCAAAGACAGGACATTTTCTTTTTCTTTCACTTTCTTTAACTGAAGGATATATGTATCACTTAGGTTCTCAGGCAGAACATTTACTTGTCTTCTTTCATTTTTCTACTAAAAGAACCAGGCAATCATGTGTAGATTTAAATTACTTGTAACTGCTGGGCCTTGGTGGATGTGCTGCTGGTCTCAAAGTGGTCGAACATAAATAAGAGTCAGAGAGCAGCAGCAAAGATAAGATGCTTTCACAACTAAAAACACTCACCTGCTTCAGGAAAAGATAAACAGAAGATAGGCCGGCCAAAAAGAACGAAAGAAGAAAAACCTCACAGACTAACAGCACTCTACTGAGAGCCACTCTAGTTTGTGTCCTTTCTGAGTGTGTGTTCTGTTGTGTTAATGTTGCAACAATGACGATCATGACATTGTACAGGCAACTAACCATATTAGGTATTACATTTACCATTATACTATATATAATGAATGAATTTTACGTTTGTTGTGTCATAACTGACTATTATAACAAGAATTTATGAAATGCGACACATGGGGCTGTGTGGGTGTTGGTGCATCAGGGTTTTGTTGGTCTGCTTCAGGACTTTGTTCTGTGTCTGTGTGCAAACAATGACCACAGTCAGTGTGTCCTTATGGACTCACACTGGCTTCCTGGAGCTGACTCAGTTAAGGCAGAACTTCACATAAAGGAAGCAGCTTTCCCGTCCGACGATGCAGTGAAATCCAATTTGCGTGTCACTCCCTCGTGCTGCACTCAAGGCTGTGGGCTCTGAGTGGAGATGAAGAACTCTGGCTCCCACAGGTGGATGTCCAGGTTTCTGCCAGAGCCCTGGCTGCTGTTGTCCCTCCTATTGTCTGTCTATCTTGGGACTTGTGGCCCCACTGTGCTTTCGTTGAATTTGCATATTATTTCTGGGAGCTGGCAGGTGGGCTGGCAGGACCTGGCAGCTGCCGCCCTGCTGGCTCAACCCCTCAAGCTTGCTTCCCCAGTCTTGACTTTATCTTCGTCTTCCATTTGCGGCCCTTTCATCCTCATCCTCGCCCCTCTGCTTTATGCAACCGCTGCTATGACCTATATAGTAAAGGCCATTTTAGTGTGTGTATGTTTAAGCATCCTCCCGTGTGTATGTGCGTGTGTGTGTGTGTCCCTCCCGGTGGGTCTCCTGTGCGTGTGTGAACAGTATAGTGAAGGTCTCCTGTGAGCGAGTCCCTCACGGGGCGCTGTCGGTGTGTGTCTCGAGGTACAGAGTGACCCTGATGTGTCAGATGGGCTTAGAAGAAGGAACATAGAGCTGGTGGACCTCCGTGACTCACACACACACAGGAAACTTCCTCAGGGCTCTCCCTATGATCACTGTACCCCACCCACACACACTTCCTTGAAGCACATCTATAGGCTCTACTTTATGGCTGTCGTGCAGCATGACATTACCATGAACCCCGCAGGCCTTATGGAAGTTTCTGTCCCTATATATATATTTGTGTTTACATTATGCACATGTGTGATGCGTTGTGTACACGTTTGTTGCGCAGCTTGCCTCGTCACAGGCGCCCTGTAGGGCAGATTATAATTTGACAGTGCACGTGTGTGTATTTACATTCATTTTATAAAAGTCTATGAGAAAAAAACCACGAGTGGATTAGCATGAAGGAGGGTCAGAGCTGAAAGGGCAACAACCTTGTGGTGAAACAGGTTTTGTCTTTTTCATTAAAAGGAAACGACACGACACACACATCAACTTTCTGAATGTGTTTATTAGATTCTTAATAAGCTAAATCACTTAAATTCAGAGTTACAGAATTAGAAAATGGAAACTCAGGATAAATCCTGCACATCTAAAGTGTTCACCTCCACCTGGAGGACCTTTAGACTTTATTGTTTTAAAGCACAGACATGTTCAAATGATCAATTTAAAATTATTTGCACAAACTGAACTTCCCATGACTAGATTCCCGCCTTGCATTTGTATGCCGCCTCCAACCAGTTCAATTTCAGTCTGCGCACTTTCTCATACCAGATTCATGACGTCACCGTGACCTTTGACCTTTGGCTGCTGAAACCTAATCACTTCATTTTTCAGGCCAAGTGAATGTTTGTATCATATATGAAGATATTCCATCGAGGCGCTCTTGAGACACCTCACTCACTGGAACGGGGCGGACAACACAAAAACCTATTGCCCCCGACCAATGGCCTGCGCAGACGATAAGGGTCATTCAATGCAAACAAGATGAGATGGCTGATTAGTACCATTCAGAGGGAGGATACAGAAAAACTGAGTTGAGTTCACATCACATCCTCTAAAACGCAACCTGGTGGTGGCGCTGTAACTTCAGAGTGAATGTATGTCTATGCAGAAGCCTCAGATAACTGAAGCAGATTAGACAAGATATTGCAACGGGATCTTGTAACAGGACTTTAAAACGGTTCATTGTCAAGTGGACTGGAGTCGTCTTCTCCCGAGGGCCGAGCTTGACGACGCCTATTAACACATACACAACTAATCTGTACTGTATATACACATTATCACTGTCACTATAAAAAGGTGTTTAAAACTAACATATAGCAGAACAGACCAAACAACAATCTACAGTCTAGCCTCCTCTGCTGTCCAAATAAATAAAAGATCTTCACAGCTAGGAGACGCTACAGATGGCATCCAGGCAACAACACTATGAAGGGAGTGAGGGTGGGAAACATTCAAAGCATCTCGTAAGGCAACTGTGGGCAGGTTAATGCTTTAGCAAAAAAACATGTATACAAGTTTAGGCCCAAGAAAAAAGAATGATCGAAGACGTTGATGGACTGACATTTGCTTCTTGTCCTTTATGCACGATTGTGTCGTTTAAAAAATCTGTCGTGTGTTGATTGATTGTGATTGATTTATAACCTAAACCTTAATAAAACCACTGGTTAATATCAAAACTGCACAAGTTCTGTACACTGCCCCCGAGTATTGCTTTAGAGCAGGACCTGCGAACAGAAGGACAGAGAGCTCTACACCGGCACAGACAAAATTCTGACCTTATCGGGCCGGGGGGGGGGAAAACATGGCTTTGATAAGTAAATATGTTTTGAAATGTGTCTTGCATAAGGTGCACTGAATTGATTTGAACAGAGAATAAGGGACAACGTGGATCAAAGTACACTTCTCTTGTTTTAGCTCATGTTTAAAAAATGTTTAGCTGTCACCTGTGACCTATTTCTTTTAGTCTTTACAACATAATGTTTTTTTCAGCACATGCTTCTCTTTCCTTCACCCCTCACAAATACACATATTCACACATGGACAAATCGACACAAGCACATATTCAGTTGAAGCCTGACGATGGCTTTTGCTCTGCGGCAGAACAGATATCACCTATTTCTCAGCTTTCTCTCAGGCCCATTCTCCACTGAGACCAATCAGCTGTCAGATATCAAACTTCAGCTTTACTTACAATAGCATTTGTTTCAGCTGTTGAGCTGCAGGGTGATTCCAACAGCTCGTCGAGCAGTGACACAGTAAGAGCTAAAACGTCACAGAATTAGAAATGTGTCTATGGTCTATAAACTTGTATTTTCTAATTAAAATTAAGCACTCAATGCATGTGCCTACACTAAGGCATTAACACCGTCCTGTAAAACATTTCAGTGATTTCCTGACACTGACCAGTAGAAACCTTGAGCGCAGATCCTCCACGTCGAGCTGATTCAGCAAACCTTCAGAGCGATTGTTGTCCGTCAAACTGTCACTTTAATGCCACAGCTGCTTCTACTATACATCCAGTTCAATTCATTTGTGCTGGAAAACCAGGCTGGGTTCTATTTTACACATGATCCCGTCGTCAACACTGTTTTTGGTCCGTTTCATTTCCAGCAGACGAGGAGCAGACGGAGGTCCGAGGCCATAATCCCGATCCAGTGTGCAAATCCACTACTGCTCTGTACAGTCACAGGACGATGATGTAATTGGGATGTTTAAAGTCCGTGATGAGGCCGACCATCTGCCCTTTAAAGAACAAACACCCAGATGCACAGTGATTAAATTCAGTGTTTACAACTTTTCCTTTTATAAATACTATAAAAGCTTTTTCCAATCTACTTGGTGAAACAAACATGTAGCTTTTTATCCTTAAACCCTAAAATCAACTTCGCAGCAGCATCTATAGGGATCAGGCTCAAAATGTCTTGGCGCCATGGCAACCAGACATGAGGCTGCCGATATGACGTGGACTCGATGAGCAGCGGTCAGGAGAGCAGACACACTGCAAATACACAGTCCCACAAATATATCAACCAATCACCTCTGGCCTTCCACTTAGACTCTGCGATATTTCAATTTCAGTGAAGCCTGGAATTATAGTACAGGCTCATTTAGTATATGTGGGAAATAAATGCAAAATAGATGACGTACCTCGAAGGCAAAGGAAACATTGCAAAACCAAAACATATACAATTTGAGTTGTATCACTATAAATATCACATTTGAGAAGCTTAATAAATAACTGAAATTTATAGATATTCCGTTGGACTAATTTAATAGTCATCCAGCAATATTTAACAGTCACAGAGTCATTAGCTAGAATCTGAGCTTTTACTCCAGTCATAAGCTGCAGTAAGATTTACATGACCGTCAGCTGAGAGACACATTTTATTCAGGTGGAAATTATTCTAAAGCTTTGTTAATTTATACACTTGATTGCTTGTGTCATTACTGAATTCATTATTAACAGCTGGAGCTATAATGATAAAAATGCAATTATAGAGAGATAACAGAGTAAGTTCTGATTCACTGTAACATCCTCACAGCCACGAGTTTTATCATCAAAGACATATTTACATCAACTGAGATTATTAACCACACAAGAACCAAAATGTATTTAATCAGAAAATACTACATTTATATGCTATCCACCTCATAAGTAAAAAACTCAGCGCTCATCCAGTATCAGGATTGGCTGAAGATATGAGGGTTCTCTTATCGTAGACTCTGCTTTATGTTTTATGATGCCTGATGTTGACACAGTATTTAGCTCTATTGTTTTCCATTCTGTTGTACATAGATAATATTTACGTATACGTTGAAAGTTATGTTTTCATTA
The DNA here is from genome assembly GCF_947347685.1 of Pleuronectes platessa. Lineage (NCBI taxonomy): Eukaryota > Metazoa > Chordata > Actinopteri > Pleuronectiformes > Pleuronectidae > Pleuronectes > Pleuronectes platessa. The sequence continues at coordinate 16,430,556 of NC_070630.1, forward strand.
CTGTTTCTTTCTAAGCAGGATTACACAAAAACTACTGTTCCCGTTTCCATTCTATTTAGTGTTGGTAGACTTCTAAAAAATCAATGCAGAAATATTAATGAACAAATAACGTTTATAGGTGTGATATGTATGATTACATTTAAAGGGACTGTGGGGCTTTGGATGAGGTATGTGCTCTACTGGGTGCTATACTCGTTTTGATGTTGTTGGAGGTGCTGAGTGCTTCCTGGTTGTATCTGTGGACACTGTCTTTAATTTGTAGTTCATTCAAACTGAGACTACAATTCTCTGGATGCTTGTAGTCACATAGGCCAAGCTGATTGACAGTTGTCCTATACTCAGGTGAATCACGTGTTGTTAGGTGGCCTCTTGTGAAACCGCGTGCATTCGAAGCCTGGTCTTAAAATATATGTCATACTATTTTGAGTGTTAGGATGCATCTTTCCCCTCATTATCCACATTATAACTAACCCGAGAGGGAAACTGTCTCACCTTCCTTGCAGCAAAGATTATCGAACATCTCTAAAGAGCTGAAAGATAAACAACAGAGGGGTTATGACACAAGTAGCTGGAGACAGTGATGGACTGAGGACAGAAGAAGAAGACGAATACACCAGATTTCATTATTGATACCAGATGATCTAAACAGTGACTTTACTCTGACTACAATGGGTTACTTAAAAATGTTGATCTTCGAGGACAAAAGTGTGAAGGAGAAGTGTTACAGTGTGAGAAAAACTGATTTAGACATCAAGTTATATCAACATTCAAGACAAGAGTGAGAGAATAAGTCAGACATCCTCCCTTTCACTCACATACACACTCGAAAACAAACACACACGAAAATACACACAGACACACACAGACGGACGGACAGGTCTCATGTGAGCTGTCAGTGAGTCTAATGCAGACAGACACACACTGACACATGGTCAGTGTACCATGTTCGTGTACTCCACATAGAGAATTTGACATCCTCTACGTGGAGTGAATATGCAGTGAATCCCTCCTCCACCTTCTTCACTCAAACACAAACACCCTGCGTACATCCAGCCTCTGCTGCCATCCCATCACCAAAGCAATCACAGCTCATCTCACACTGGCAACAAAGACATTTGATCAAGTCAATCCATTGATGAGATGTTAATCAATACAAAATAACTGGAAGGCAGCAACACGCCGACCCTGGGATCTCCTTGATGCCGGTGGATGTAACAGCAGACTTACATTGACTCTCTTATGTGTTGCTGCATTCTGCAACAAACTAATGAGAAGTATGTGATGACTGCAAACAGCAGGAGGAGACAACTGCACATCAGACTGTGTATATTTTGTCTCATAGGGCCGAGACGAAACGCTGAGTAAATTATTCTGGATGGCTGCGCTCAATTCTCAATGAAAATATAAGAACAGATGGAGTGGGTGATATTGATGTTGTTGAACAGGTCTGGTTTTATGTCAGTGTGCTTCAAATATAGTCCAACAAACCTAAAGTGATGATGTTTGTCTAATCTTTGCCGAGCATACAACTCTATGAGCTGATATGGCAGCAGTGCTGTGGAGCTGTGTTAAAGGGATAGTTCCCCCAAAAGGTGAGTTTCAGGGGTAAACAGCGTTTCAGTCAAATCCAATACAATTGAAGTAACTGGGCGACCACCTCAAACTTTAAAACACCACAGAAAAACCACAGAAAAAGACTCTATAGTGCTCCTGTGGTGATCATGTCATCCAAGTTCTCGTGAGAACCATACATTTTGGTTTAAATGATGCCGTTTCGAGTAAATTGTGAATGTCGGGCTTACAGACACTTGGAAGACAACACAAAATGAACCATGAACAGTATGGAGCTATATTAGGTGAGGTTTTTTCAGTTTGAAGACATGATCAACATCTACTTAAATTGTATTGGATTTAGCTTCAACGCTGTTTCCAGCCAAATTCAGTTTTTTCAAATATGTGTTTTTTTTTTTTTTGTGGTTTCCTTTGAAGCCAGAGCGTCACCAGAATAATTCAGTCTTGTTAGTTCTCAGTCCAAACCTCCTACAATATGAAGCTGCTGCTGTCTGCTCCTCTTCACATCATCTGGATTCTTAGACATTTATAGACCTCGACTCAAATAATAATTTATTTTCTGGCCCGGAGATCCAGGCTCCTGAAAACACACATTTGTGTTTCATGAAGGAAAGAGCCCTGTAGTCTATTTTTGGTCAAAATTGTCCAAGAATCCAGATCCTGTCATAATGATTAAATCATGGATGAATCATTGAGCAGAGAGTATTGATCCTGCCCAGGTGCAACCCTCAACATCTGTCTCTTTTTGGCAGGAGAGAATAAGAAAAAGAAACGTGCAGAGCTCCTCGTGCACCCTCTTACGTCTGCAATAATCAAAAGGTGATAAACGTTTTACACAGTTTGTACAAGATGAACGCCAATTGGTTCTGCTCTTCTGAGGATCAAGGTTGAGGGTGTGGACCACCTGTTCAGCATGAATGTCTCTGATCAGCCCACAGCTTTAAATTCAGCTGAAGGGTTTTTCCTAGATTATTCCCAGTGATTGGTCAGTGACTCACAGCAAGCGGGTCTTGGCTGAAAGCTGCTACGCTGTTCCGCATCTCATTCTCACTGCCGCGCAGCGGTATGAGTGACACGTTACCATGACGCGTGTCCGGCAGCACGCGGCTCACCCGCGTCAGCTTGAGTCCGTCCCGAGGCCACACGTTGCCCTCGTGCTTTAAAACGAGGAGTGGACAAGGACAGGGGAAAAGATGAGGGGAGGGGATTTTATGAAAAAGAAAAAAACAGGTGCAATAAATGAGTACAGGATTAAAAAAAGATTTTAAACATTTCTCTGATGATAAATGATCTATTGGCGTTTATATATTATATTGAATTGGGTGTAGTCCTTAAGAACACTTCTAAAACTTATTTATACATTTTCTTAAAAAAGGTCCTACAAGGAAGTTTTTACTTTCGTTGATTGTGGTGCCTCTGTGGACAAAAGCAGTAGTGTTCCACTGTGGCAAAACATTCAACATATTCATTAAAAACAGTCAGTAAAGACAATCGTCTAACAATATTAAAATTGATTTAATATAACCATTGAGTATTAAATACATTTATACATGTAAAAGACAATACTTAGTCACCAAATGTATGGGGGCTTAAAGTTGGCTCAAATTTCAAACCACACCATTACACACTGTTTGCTGGATGCACAGCGATGAGGTAATGTTTCGTAATTGTCATTCTGATCTTTTGTGAGAGACGTGGAGTTGGTGAGGAACGGACTCGGGAGTGCTGGTCTGTACGGGTTAGCCGTTAGCCTTGCGTGTAGTCCAGCTAGCTTCCCCGCTTCTGTTTCCTCTCCCTCCGCTTAAAAATAGACTTTTCCAATTAAATGTCATAAATTGTTGCTCTGACTTAGCAGGCAATCCGTACAGCTGACAGACATTGAGAATAGTTTATAGAATAAGTGTGTGTTTGTGTGTGTGTGTATGTGCATAAGATCACACCTGAATACTGAGAAAAGTAGCGAACCACTCCCTCATTTCTGTCTGGGTGTCACAGCAGAGATACCTGCAAATAAATAGAGGGTGATGAAGAGAGGGAGACAGCATGATACAAATCAGGAGTGTGTGTGTGTGTGTGTGTGTGTGTGTGTGTGAGGTGGGAGAGAAGACAAGGCTCAGAGGCATTCAGAGGGTAACTTTGGTACATTTTTGTTAAAGGGGAGAGGGCTGAAAGTGTGAAAAACTGAAAGTGACACACTCTCCTATGACAATGGGTAGTAGCACTATGAACATGGAGTATGACTCTTAACTTAAATACTGAACTGAAAGAAATATTGATCAGAACCTCCAGTGTAAAACTTGTGTCCCCTGTCCATGAAGTGTGTCTGTGTCTCTCTCATTTCTGTATGTGCACGTGAATATTTCCTGCCACTCAGGTTGCAGTCATACAGCCACAAGGGTCATCAGCGATGCTCTGGTGCCGAATAAATAAGCTTTATTCATAATTGTTATGAGCACAGATTCAACTCTTATTCAAGTGCAATCCACCGAGACACAACAGAACTCTGATGCAAACAACACAGAGAGAAATGTAAATACAATGAGGACAGTTCGCACACACACGCACGCACACACACACACACACCTCTCTATAGTTGTAAAAGGTAAATGGTCAGAATTTATATTAAGCTTTTCTAATATTGATGACCACCCAAAGCGCTTTACAGTACAGTTTGCCGTTCACCCACACATTCAAGTGCATCTATATTCAGCACTTTTGCTAGCTCTAGAAAAACGAGGGGGGCATTTGTTGTTCAGTATCTTAACCAATGACACTTCAGCAAGCAGATGGGGAGACTGGGATCGAACCACTGACCTTTTGACTTGACATAATGCATTACTTTATCCTAACAGTAACAGCTATATGCCTAACCCTAACTTAATCCTAACCTAATTCTAACTCTAACACTAACAACCAAATCTTAACCCTAAAATAACTCTTTGAATTTTTGAGGACCAGCCAAAATGTTGGCACAAAGTCAAAATGTCCTCAGAGCACATGTGCAAGAGGGACAGGAACCTGCAGGACTCCGTAATCGTAAATGTGACATTTCAAAATATATATTTTTCTCTTCATTTATATTTTATCTTTATATTTTTATAAAGATTCCATTTTATCCAGGTATCCAACTTCTCATCCAAATAAAATCTTTGTTTGCAACATAACTCGGGGTGAATGTTACTTGGGAGGGGATCTCCAGATGTTTCCTGTTTGGAGAGGATCAGTTGCTGGTGTACGTGTGAGGGACCACGTCCTTGCGATTAGAAGTGTCAGCTTGTTGGGGGAACATGCTAGAAGGATTTTTCACAGAGCTGCTGATGGTGCCATCCAATTTCAACTTTTAAAAATAAACTGCGGATCCTGTGATTGAGTTAGCAGCATTAACTATAGGATGCTCACCTGCACACACACACATTCTCTATCTGCACGTACATCACTCTCTCATACGGGACAGATGAATGGCTCAGAGGGGATGTCATAATTGACAGGTTATCAAGGGGGATGAGTTTTTTGTCATTTTGGTTTAAAAGGCCTCCCGCGTAAAAATAATACATTTACTTTTTATGCCATTGTAGATAATCATCAACTGCAGAATATATTTTTTCTGTTCATTTATTACTATGGATTTCCATGAAACTACAGAATAAAATGTAAATAACATAACCAAAATGAATAAGTTCTCTTTGAGCTTAAAAGCAGTGATCACGAGAGTGTGCTGAAGAAGTAGTGACACAGACTGGGAAAATTAATAGGGGCTAAGTGCTTTGCTGGAATAGAAGTAGTAACAGGAGGGTGCAGCAGGGTGAAGTAACATTTGGAGATAAGTTCAGTAGTGTCTGCAACACTGCACCTCCTCATCCATTTACTTCTTCGTATTTCCATTTTCTTTCTTATCTTGCACCACTCTCCCTCTCTCTAACTTTTCTTTTAGTTGCAGAAAATGTAAATTTCTGACTTGGTATACAGTATCTCCTCTTCAGTGTGACACTCTACCTTCCACTTTCTCCCCCTTCCTTCTTTATCTTTCCTCCACACGCGCTCCCTCTCTCAGGTAGCTTTTTTTTGCCGTGAGGGATGTGACAATGTGAGTATAACTAGGAGATGATACTGCCCACAGCCTGATGAAAACATCACAACTGTTTCAACTGTGCTGATGTCTAATGCTGTTGACACTGTCGTGCCTAATGTAACATGAACACATGAGCAATGGGTGTACACATACACACAGAGGGATGTATATGTGGACAGACATGGTGGAGAATAGAGATGCAACTGTGTTGGTGGTGGGGGGGGCTTGTTTTTTTCCCTCCTGGGTGGAAATGACCCTTTCTATGCGTCCTCCTCTAAACACTCACACCGTGATCTGACCTGTTTTTCCCACCTACGGAGATAACTGCCAGCTTTATCCAGCACGGGCCATGTTTACATGTACATGAAAGACGTGCTCACACTGCCATCAAGAGAAAAATGCCACCGCCTGGACATCAGGAATGTCAGAGCAACTGAATAACTTTGCACTAAAGGCTGCAGAGAGATACAAAGCTACAGGAACGTTGTGTTATAGTATAAGGTCAAACTTCAGAACGTTAGCGTACCATGTCTTACACAGCATGGTGCAAATGCCTGGTTTCAGACAATAAACTGTATTTAAAGATGGACGACATGTTTCCACTTCCTCCGTCTATCCGGACATGAAGCCTAATATTCCAGATACGAATGCTGCTATGGAGCCGCAGTTAAGAAGTCCTGCTACCGAAGTGCTCAACCAACTGTAAGTCAGTCTCAGCTGTCGGTCATGAAGTTTCACCCTTTGTTTATAGCATCAAATGACTAGAGAAAACCAAACTTACAAGAAATATGAAGAACTATGAATATTTATCAGCCTGACAAAAACAAAAACAAAAAAACAGACACGATCGTTGAGAAAATGTATTAGATTTGGCTTTTTAGTTTTGTTCCCATTCACTAACATGGCAGAGGTGGGATTTATGACATATACTGAAGCCAGCCACCAGGGGGCAATTCCGACACTTTGGCTTCACTTTTTGGAAACTGTAATGTCATCAACACACGGTTTACATTTTCATGTCCAGCGGCCACATTTAAATTGCAAATGTACTGGCACAGCATTTCACTGTGATCTAAAGCAGGCACACTGTGAAGACTGTAATGTGAATCTACACGGCCATAGGCCAAAAGAAAAGCACACCTGACTTTTAAAGGGAATGATCGATGGCACTCTAATCAATTTATTATATGCTACATCCATAACACACAACACGAATCATCATTATCAATATTAATATGAATCATTACAGATTAAGAACAACCCATTTGAACCTTCCCCTAAATGCAAATGCACCATGCACTTTAGAGAATGCGCTGAGATCTGAGATCTGAGATCTAAATAGATAGATAGAATAGGACATGACAAGAATAGAGAGATGATAGAGTCATCTGAGACAATCTCTAATAATTATTACAAATATGTCTTGAGCTGAGGTCTTGTTACAGGGAACTGAGCATTAGAATAAACAATGTGTGCTTGTTAAATCTGACAGTGTGAGCAGGACTGAGCTGTGAGGGCTGTGGGCGGATGGCCATGTATCGTGTATGAAAGATGAACATCCTGAAAAAACAGCTACTGGACAGGTACTCACCACTGCTGCCTCTCCGGCCTCTCTTGTTTCACACTCTCACACACCACTGTTAGGCCCCAACTGGAAACACACAGATGAAGAGACCGAAATTAGTTCAACAGCAGTTCAGCTGTAACAGTGCTCATCATTCTTGGACATAACCTGCCCCCTAGTGGTCATTATCTTTACATGCCCCCATGAGCTATTTACTACAGTCACATTTCTCCAAAATTAGAAGATTAGCAATACACTTAGCAATTTATTATCCTTCAAAACTATTATGCTGAAAATTACGTTGCGTTTAAGAATTGGCTCTCAATTTGTGTAGATTGTGTGTATAATGTTTTAGTCAATTAAAAATACATTTTTGCTAAAGATTTTTAATGAATTATCTTTTAACTCAACCCAAGCCTAATAAAAGTATATTTGTTCCTCAATAAGTATAGTTTATTACCAGTACCATTGGGTCTATATAGAACGTTCACAGTAACAACTCATGACTCTTCTATAAGCCAGAGACAGATTTATTTATTTTATTCAAATTTAAAAGTTTATCTTCTCAAAAGTCACAGACACAAATACAAGTACTAAAGAGAGAAGTGAGTTATAGATCATTGTCGATTAGATAGTGCTTCATTTTTCCTGTCTTCCCTCTAGTACAGCCACCTGTGGCATTGCCACTCGGTATCATGACATCCGTGACATTCTGGAAACATGTTCCCTGCACTGTATGTACAATACTCACCAAGTGGGAGGACGGACTTTCTTCTTGATACCTAAGTAAACCTTGAGATTCTTCACAGGCCAGTCACGTTCTGGGCGGTTACTCTGAAAGTCGGAGAGAGTGAAGGGGACAGAGTCAATAAATCTACGACTCCAAAAGCAGAGAGAGTGAACGAGTTTGCACTGTTTGTCAGTTTTACCCTGATTTCCTTGTACATCCTGAGAGAGCTGGAGTTGAGGATGAAATATCGGTCATGGAAACTTCCAGAGGTCCTTCCCAATCCCAGGATGCTTCGTTCCTCTCTGAATTTCATGTTCCCGTGTTTGGAAGCGTCCACTTTACTTGCTGAAGGGCAGATTAAGAGGAATGAAGTTAGGAGGAAGCCAAACGATTCAGAGAGATTTTATTCTTTGTTGGGAGATGGCATGTTTACTCAGGTAGAGGATCATGGCTTCCATAGCAAGGTGCTTCTTAATGAGCAGATGGGAGTCAGTGCCAAAGGAGTGAAGGATGGGTAAGACTCGCTCCAGATAGTGCAGAGGACGCTCTGAGGTGGGAAAGCAGTGAACACAGGGGGATGAGAGAATGAGAAGTTATTTAAAATCATTCATTTATCACTTATTAAGAGAGAAAACACAAATGCGCCACTCAGACCAATAAAAACACAATTGATTGTTAGCGTTCGACATTTTCTAATAACGTGACGTTAGATTCCCTCCAGCTCTTCCAATCACTCATACTGTTTTTTATTTCCTTTCTTACTGTCATACCAGCAGGATGGTTCTCTGAACGGTGATTGGAAATCGAGTGTAGCTGGCATTTGATAAGGCAAACAGAGGCTTCTCCCAGAGGGGAACCAGATGTCCCACATACCAGGCTCAAAACAAACCACGACACACAGTCACCGCACTGACAGGGATCATTACGCCTCTGGAGTTTGTGTCGCTGTGGTTTGCTCAGGTAGCAGGTTGAGTGAAGAGCTCTTCACAGGCTTTGTTTTGCCACAGGAGATTACATTTTTCATGCTACTGTGTCACAGCTTGTATTAAGTCAAGTGAGCCTGAGTTGCTTTCAAAACCAAAAGGAAAATAATTATATATCTGTACACAGACATAAAAGCCTGAGATTAAAAAAGAAAGTGGTAAAAGGAGATTAATACGTATTTACTATTGTATTACATCCTATTGTTCCTTCTTTCTCTCCATGTCTCACCCATTTCCTCCTTGTTGCTGACCTCCCAGCAGCTCCAATACTCTTTGTCTTTAACAGGGATGTTGCGCCGGTCAAGAACCTCACATGTCAACTCTGCTGCCGTCATAGCACCAGGGATCTGAGAAAAAAAGGAACGTGGTTACTCCAGAGTTCAGACTTCCATCAGCACAGGGTGAACGTGTGGCCAATATTAATGGAGCCAGTTTGTTTTTGTGAAACTTGTAGAAAAGAAAGGAATTGGACATTAAAAATGTGCAGTATTATGGTTAATTTAGTAAATTTCAGGTCACCTTAACATGTTGCTCTGCTGTGTTCTTTATTTCCTCCAGGTACACCGTGCAGATGAAATGTCCTCCAGGCTCAGTGCTCTGAGGTGACCAGTGAACACGCACACACACACACACACACACACACACACACACACAAACACAAAGAAAAAGGAAGACATAAATACAACATTAGGATAACAAATAACATCATGAATAGATGCAAATGGACATCTGCATGCACACAACACCAACAAAGAGCTAATGTCTGAACTGCTTTACATGTAAATTTGCATTAAGCTTTCAAATGGTGAACACATGTTTCTCTCAGACATGAACTGAACAACTATGAAATAAATCATGTGGAGCTATGAAGGTATTACATCACATTCTTATAAAAAAATTATGGAAGGGGCAGTTAAGTTCATTGAAACTTCTTGAACTGACTCCTACTTTACTTTGTATATGTGATCATGTGTGTGACTCACGGGAAACTTTGTGCTTAGTTTCTCTCGCACTTGGATGATAGCAGTGATCTCCTCCAGCTGCTTCTTTAGCTGCTGCTCATCCACCTGTAAACAAGGACGCACACATTCATTCATACACACACACACAATGTTTTAGTCAACAGCTGGCCTAATACTTTAATTACAGCATAATAATCTTTCAGATCTCAGTCTGAAAGCCCCAGTGGCCCTGTGAACCGGTTTGTTACTGGTAAACCAGCAGGAAATCAGAGCTCCATGTCGAGCTAATGTCATTAGCATGAGGCTGTATTTTTAACTCTTCAAAACAAAATAATGCAGTTAAGATAACAGAGTTTGGTGAATTTTGGCCAAGACTGGAGGGATTTCATTTAGAGCTCAAGAGAGGAATCCCATCATCATTGTGCGTTTCCTTCCTCTCTCCCTAACCTCCTTCTGATTTTCCCCATCACACTCACTGATAAATTTTCAGGAAATAAACACGAAGTTTTTTAAGAACATAATTTTATTAGCAAATAATTAAAACATTCCACTAGATAAGATCAGTTTCTATTCATGGGACAATACTGATTAGCATTTAAATGCTACTAGAAATAAACTAGATCTAACAGGAATCTGTTTGTAAGCTTCCTGTTGCAGCCAATTGAAGCTACCATGTCCTTTGACATCTCAGCCTTTCAGAGCCATGCACTCTATGTGGTTTGCCATTTCCTGATGTCACTATTCAAGATTTATGAATCAGGTTACAGAACAAAATGTTTTGCCCTCCCATCATCCCTCTGTCTACGGCAGGCAATGAGTCTGACCTCGAAGATGAGGGTGTAGTGCTCTATGAGCTCCTCTACGGCGCGGCCAGCAGTGTAGTCCTTCCCATCCGTCTGGAACAGTGTGGGACCAAACACTATGGCCAGGTTATGGAGGTTCATTTGGTTCAGCTCAGAAAAACGTTGCACGCTGAGACAAGAACAGGGAGAACACACATTAGCATGCGCACACAGACGTAAGTAGAGATACAAGAGGATTATTTTGCTTGAGTGAGCGTCTCACCAGTAGAGGTGATTGATAAGAGCTTGTAGTGTAGCCTTGTTAACGCGAGGCAGTCTGTTCAACAACAGCTGGTACTGGGAGATTTTCATACTTTCATCCGGAATGGCTGTAAGAGGAGAAAGGAAGGAAAGGAGGTTTTTTAACAAAGAATGAAGAGAAAGAGAGATCAAAGAGAGTGTCAGAGTATGTGAGAGGTGAAGAGGAAAAGCACAAGAGAGAGAAAGGGATCAGTGAAGAGAGGGATAAAGATATACAAATACAAACGAATGCAGTAAGAGATAGAAGGAAAAACATAGCATCCGAGAGTAAGATTTAAATAAAAAGGAGTTAAAAGTGACAAGTTCCTTAAAAATATTTACTGTAGTGCTGTGATATAAAGGTTTTATTTTGCCTTGACTTCAAAAGCAACAACATATCACCTTACTCAAGCCTGGAGCAACTGATCTGACAACTCAATCATATTTTTAATCTAGTTTCATAGTTAATAAGGCCTTCGGAGTTTGATTAGTTCCTTTAAACTTACATTGAAAATGTAGTTTTTAAACATGTTGATATGACCCTCTTGTACCCAATATATGATAAGAGACATATCTCGAGCGAAATAAGCAACGACATGGGTCTGGTAACCAAGGGTTTGTGATGTCATAAACGTAAGAAACCAATCCTGTCAACTTGTGGGAGGGGCTCGGTAGCTGGAAAAGGCTCAAAAAGCTGTGAGGGAGGTGACACACTGAGCAGGGGCGGGGTCATACAAGCATACACAAAGATCTCAGTCGTGAAATGAGGTCGTGTTTAAGCCATTTCAGGGCCATGAGGGAAGATCTTTAATGACCAACCCTTTGAATATGTAATTTTGAGGCACAAATAAGAGTTTCAGGGGCTGTAATAAGTCACTGGAGTCGGACTTAAAAAGGAAAAAAGGCAGAACACCTTTTCCAGTCTCCCCCACCTTAATTGCCCTTTAGAGGTTTTTAAATATCAGCCCTTAAGACGTCTAATAACAATACATCACAAGTCTAAAGGGACTTCTTCCATAGAAAATAGCCACTAATCCTTTAAAACTGTGCTGAAGTATAATAGTGTTGTGAATGTTACCAGCTGCACTGAGCCAGTTGCTGGAATCCTCCGAGGTGAACAGTCCTTCTTCTAACTCCCTGAAGAAACGCTTGAGCGTGTTGGAGACGTCGTCCACCTGGTGCTCTCCTTCCCTGAGATGAACACTGCGAGCATCACTGCGAAATTTCTCACACAGCGCGGCCACCCGCGAGTTCACACCGCTCTTACGATAGATTCCCTCAGATGTCAAGCCTAGACAAACATATTGAACAAGAACAAACCCCAAAACAGTTATAAACACAGGTAATATACAGCTCTTATTGTAACACTTGGACAATCACTTACTTTGATGCCATAGCTAGATGAAAAATACCTTGGTCATTCAACTCAATAGAGGGATAATATAGTCCAGCAGAGATTCCAAATCTTAACTGTATAGAGTGAAAAACACATGATATTCCAGCTTAAAGCCGAAAACATTTTTTAGATGGGGTCTAGGATATTGATGAAACATGTTTAGCTTGCTTATGAAGATGTGTGGATAATATATGTAATTTAGTTCTTATAGATTTTGTAGATACACCATTTTCTGAAGAGTAAAACATGCAAACATGTTGCCCACATATCAATCAAAATATCATTTGGTTCAGCTCAGAAAAACGTTATCAATCAAAAAAGTCAATAACTATCAGTGCAAGTTATATCCAGTAGTGGCTTTCTTGCTTGCTTTCTTTTGTCCTTTCCCTGTATGAGCTGTATTTTGCAGCATTGTTATATAATTAAAAGTCATTCTTAACCAAAACTCACACCAGATCATGAAGTTCCATTAAGACAAACTTGAACTAGTTATCGAGACAAAAAATCCCGTAACAGTTCTTCATATGGCGCCTAACCTCAAGTGTCTAGAAGAAGTCACTATAATATTTCAAACAGGTTTTAAAAACCAAACTCTTAGTCACAAATCAGAAGCTGGGTCATGGAAAATGACAAGGATCCTTCTGTCCTGGTTTCCCACAAAGCTGACCAGGGGAAAAACACAGAGTCAAGTGTTCACATTCAAGTGAAAATTTGAAATGCCAAAAAAGCATCCAACAATGTAGAGTATAAAGCGATATGAAAACACTCATATGCAAGACAGAGATATAGAGAATGACTTCCTTAATATATGCAAAATGTGTGTCTGTGTCTGTCTTTGTATGGCTCTCACCGCACTGAGTGATGTAGCCGATGCAGCTGTGAACGATGACCGGTATGTCCGTCTCTGTGAGCTGCTGCTGGCCCAGCGTGTCCCCTCCGCTCCCTGCTGCCGTCTGGATGGCCGAGCACCAGCCGCTAAAATCCAACTTCCTCTCTCCCTCTATGTACAGAGTTCTGCAAAAAGAAACAGAAAGAGGGGGGGGAAGGAAACGGATAGAGTAGAAGTTAACACGTTTGGACGTTTGTATCTGTTTAATGATTAGTTGTAAATGTTATACAATTGGGATGATTTAAAAAAAAGAAACAGGAATTACTCGTTCTTCTCACCTGCCTTTCTCCACCAGTACCAGCATTTGGTTGTCTTGTTGGATGGCTGTAACACACAAACACGTTGTCATCGTTTTATTCCATCAGAGCCGTGTTTCTTAATTGAACTGCATTCACAAAATTACTGTTTATCGTAAACATTATGCCTACAGATTGGAGTATGTACAGTATTTGGTAACACTGCTGTTTGTGTGCGTCTCCATGTGTTTGTGTCTTCACTCACAGAGTTCATTAAGTTTACGAAGGTGGATCTCCTCCCCCTGGCCATTCTCCAGATGGGCGTGGAGTGTGGAGCCCACCAGAGCAAACCAACCAACTTTTGACGTTTGCAGGTTCAAGCCGTCTTTGCACTTCAGCCGACCAATCCGCTCAAAACCAAGCCTCAGCAAAGGCTCTGCAGAGGCCGGGATAAAGTTCTACAAACAAGAGGAGATTGTGACTTTGACACACATTGCACATTATTAATCATTTGCCTTGTCTCCTGATGATGAATAAACCACTGTAGTCTGTGTATTGCTTAAGCCCTGCACCAAAACTGATACTAATTAAATTCTTAGAAAGAACGCTCAGCCCAAAGCTCAGGGAATAATTAAAAAAGTGTCAGTGATGAGGTCAGCAACCACAACAAAATTTAGCGTTGAGTCAGGTCATATTGTTTTTGTAGCTAGAAATGCATGACCTTGTGCAAAACTCTGACACATCGACACACTCTATTGTTAGAATTATAACAACATAATTCTAACAATACACACTTTGCTGCATCTATAATACAAAGGAATGTTGGTTATGTGGAGTGCAGCTCTGAGGAAAAATAAGTGAAACAGAAAACTGGGCTGCATTACTTTACCCTGTCCTTATCAGATAGATAATTCAGAAAGATAATTTCCAAGCTTAACATTGGTGGAACCTTCAGGAGAAAGTAGGAGAATTTATGTTTCTAGTATTAGACCTCAGTATATAATTGGCACTCACCTTGGCAATAGACTTGACCCATTCTTTGTGGCCATCTGGATCATCAGTGCCGAACAGATAGAGACGCTCTGACTCAGAGTAGAGTTCAAAGGTATTTTCATACCTATTGAAATGCAAGGATGGGATATTTAGTTTTAGCCATGTATTATTTCAGTTGTTCAGTTATCCCAGCCTGGGAGACAATCAGCCCATGAATATGTGTATACCCATGTCTTTCAGGTGCGTCGACAGCCAAGCAGACAATCTCTGAAGCTTTCAGAGCTCCGTTGGGGTTCGAGTTCTTGTCACTCTCATAGTAGCTGAAGGTGCCATCATTCAACACACACCATCGTCGACTGAACTCTACAAGCAAGAACAAATAAAGACTCAACAAGCATGATGTGAAGATTTTTTTTCTTTAGTTTAATTTAGTTTATCGTTTTTCGTACAGTTCAGGAAGTCAGCTAATTCGTCTTATTTAAAGCTGATGAGGTAAGACAAAGGCTTTATAAACAGTGTGTTAAGTGTGAGTAGAGTGCGTTAGTGGTGCATAGCGTGTGTGAAAACCTTCTTTGCCCTTTCGTTCCGAGATAGCCCGAGCCATGGATGCAGTTTTGAATAGGAAGCCATTGTGAGACACACAGGGTGGTGCTGAGTAGTGTACCGCCTCCATGGCCCCGCCCACATGTGATTGTGGCAGCTCTGCAGGGGGAATAAACAAAAAGGTGAAATATTAAATTTAGCAATAATGATTTTTCTATTAGGAACTCATCATTTAAATAATGTATTATTCTGATCAAGGTTAATAGCCTGTATATTGGCGTCCATATAGATATAGTCAATGTGACCCTGTCCATGCAAACAGTTAGACTGTACCTGTGTTGAGATTGTGGCTGAGTAACTCAGCCTGTAAGAGTTGTGAGTGTGCGATGGCCAGCGAGAGAGGAGAGGGCCAACTTGCCACACCAGTTGAACAATTTACATCGGCCCCGCAGAAGATCAGGCTTAATGTCTCGAGCACATCAGTGCACTGCACATTTATACACAGAGCCTGAGGAGGGGGAGAGAGGAGGGGACAATCAGTACACAAAGACACACAAGACTAAATTAACATATCGAAAATGAATACACAGGTTGCTTGTTGGCATCAATGACAATGGCCAGTAGTGTAATCAGTGCTTGAATTCTGTATAAACCAGATATTATACATACAAAGACACCAAATGTGTGCTGTGGAAATACTGTGTTTCAGATACAGTACAAGACAAGTATATATAGGGACATGAATCAAAGTAGCCAAAAACAGTATAGTATGCAACTCTGGTCAAATAAAATAGATCAAAACAGTTATACAGATATGAGATTTGAAAGTGAGACACTGAAAGAGGGTCGAAAAAGGAAGAAAGAAAAGCTTAAAGGGGGAATGACTCAGGGAGATACAGGAGATAGGACTAGATTGGGCAAGGCAGGAATCCAGTTACAGTGAGAAAAAAGTGTAACAATGACACAAACTGATAATAAACTGATGACTTTTGCACTGTGGCCCCGCAGCTGCTGCTGACCAGGCCGTAACTGTAGCATGAGATTCTCTGTCAGCTTCTTTGTTTCCGAAACCACAGCTTTGTCAAACCAAAATTAAAACAACTTCAAAAGATGCAAACTTTGTATGCGTTTGTCTGTTTGGGATTCAACACTTGCACAATAATCTCTTGATCAAGAACCAATAACAGTATAGTTTTTTTACAAGCAGAAATGAGGGGGACTGGAGAAAAATGAGAGAGAGAGGAGAGGTGGGTGAAAGGGGTCAGTGGAGGGAGAAACAGGGAGTTATATTTGGACTGTAGCTTTGCCTCAAAGCAATAAAGTACCAAATTATGTCCATAAATTTTAAAGAAAGAGGAAGGAGGGGGAGGTAAACGGAAAGATGTAATGTCTGAGAAGAGGGGAATGCAGTGTTTTTACAGCTGAGGAACTCCTACTTATGCAAATGTTCAAACATACATACGCCTGCGTACACACCCACACACCAGTCTGTCTTCAGTTAAAACCAATAAGCTCTTTTGGATCTGATTGAGAAATTCCACAGCTCTCTGTCACACATTCAGACAGAACCCCTCCTCTATTTAAACACATCAGAGCCTCTGCACACACATGCAAACAAACAAACCAATTAACAGACTAAAATTGCACAAAACCGCCCCCCCCCCCCTCGAAATGCACACACACAAAGACACAACTCCACATGCAGGTGTTGTAGAGACGGTGTGAATGCAACAATAGAGCTGGTTTATAGGAACAGTAACAGTAAAGATGAACTTGGGTCGAGTATCAGCACCAACTCATGAATCTCCTGCTTCTTGACCATACGTATCTGGGTCATGTCTTTACAGATGTAGGTTGCAAAAGCAGCCATTACCTCGTTCCATCATCACAGTATCTGGTTCAGGGGTTTGACATGATTCTTGTGTAGGTGGTAAAGGACGTTAGTGGTGGTTGAGTAAACTGTGGGATTTGGTTTGCAGAATAATTTGCCAAGTCTAGATTTGTGGTCTTCTGGTTTTATGTTGAGTATGTATACCCAAACCATGTCCCTATGACAGAAGTAGTCTCCTTATCTTTTTAGGTAGAATAATAATAACAATAATAATTTTATTTATCAAATACTTTTCAAAACAAAGTGCTGCACAACAAGAAAATAAATTGTTAAACTGCAGAAAAGTACATGAATTATAATGATGATAACAATAATGGAGATTAAAGACCAAAACAGCCTGGCACGGTGGCACCCCAAATAAATTCAGAAAAAAAGGCCCTTCCAACAATTATTAAATATTATATTAATATAAAATCTATTTTTAGCAGAGATTTAAAGGATGACATCATCTCAGACAGCCTTATTTCCTCAGCCAATTTATTCCAGAGCATTGAAGCCTGAGATGATCAGAGATTTAGCCCGTGACCATGAAGAGCTTTAAAAGTAATAAACAAAATCTTAAAACCAGAGGGGCAAGCTCTTTGTCCTGTCTCGGCTGGTCAGAGCCCTTCTCCTATTTGGGGAATTCCCACACTGTGTCATGTTCACTCTCCACCATGATTGTTTGTGCTGCCTGCATGTCAATTTCTGCTGTGTTGAATAAACCCAAAATATCACTATTAGGAATGTGATTTGTGAAACAATGTACTAAACTGAAGGGCGTATTATGAAATGATACTCATTTTTCTATCATCACACAGTCTATCCTTTGACCACCAAAATCTAATCAGTTTACCTTGAGTTAAAGTTAATGTTTGAACTAAATTTAAGGAAATTTCATCATAGCATTCCTGAAGTATCACATTCACAAGAATAACACATACAACTTAAAGGAGTGGAGGCAATAACAACACTGACTTGCATCGGATATTGAACAGCGTTTACAAACAACTGCCTAATCTTAAGAGGCCAGAGTTATTTTTGTTTTGACGACTCTGTGAATGCTTTTGTGTTTCAATACAGCCGATCAAGCTAGAGAGAAAGGAGCAGTAAAGAAGGGAAGGAGGGAGAAACACACTGCTCCCTTCAGAAGGTTGGAAAAGGACACCTGTAATCGGGGCTCAGAAGGTGAAGCGAGTACAACAAGAGGGAGAGAGAGAGAGAGAGAGAGAGAGAAAAAGAGTAGAGTCACAAGAGTGGAAGAGTTCAAAAGAATTAAATCAGAGACTGAACAATACAACCTGAAAGAACAGAAGGAGAAGTGAGTGTGGTCTCATGGATCAATGAGAAACCATGTGACAGACTGAGCAAAAAGCAATGGAGTGAGTTTGATTGTCATTTTTCATTTGAACCTTTCTCCATTTGGGTGCTTCCTCAACTACTTTGCCTGAAAAACAAATGACTATACCTTACTTGAATAACTGATCTCTCCACTTAATCGCTTGCTTCCGTTTATCTATAAATATAACCCATTTTTTGTACTTTTTACGCTAATGAAAACATAACTGTCCTGGCACAGGTAATAAACTTGTGTTCGTTCAAAATTTTGACAATCACTCATCCATCCATTATCAAACAGGTTCCCCTTTCAAAGGTTGCAGGAGGGATAACCAATGTATTACAGAGGTGAGTAGTGTGTGTATTGAAACACACACACACACACACACACACACACACACACACACACACACACACACACACACACACACACACACACACACACACACACACACACACACACACACACACACACACACACACACACACACACACACACACACACACTTAAAGTCTCCAAATAAATTCAAAGTCTACTCCGCATCAAACTCGTTGCCAAATCAGGATTCTAACAAAAAATCTGCCTGCAGTAAGGTGACAGCGCCTTCCCGCGATGAATTCACTCCTGCCAGATTCATGCCCACCATGTTCACTGTCTCAGAGTTCAAGCCAGAGAAGTCAGAACTTAACATCGGTGCCTATGGGTCCACATTAGCCACCATGCTATACCATAGCCTGATACACTTGAATTTGGTGAAAGACACAGTGTAGTGTAGATATCTCCAACGAGTGTAGCTCAGTATGACCTGATGGGATGACACATTGCAAATAAATGCTTATGTGTTTGTTCCATGTGGACATACATGTGATGTCAGTGTAGTGCAATTTATCAAAGCCATTCCCTCTGACCGAGTGAACCAATCAGGGGAAAGCACAATGAGGAAATGGGTTGTTTGAGTGTCTGAAGACCTCACGCCCTCCAACATCTGCTGCCTATGAAACAGGCAGTAATGTAATAACAGAAAGAGAGAGAGAAAGAGAGAAGCAAAGGGAATTCAAGAATCTTACCCAATTTCCCCAGAGAGAGGGAGAGAGGGAAAGAGACAGAGAGATATTATCTGGGTATGTCTAAAAATCACAGGCCTACATCTGGCCTCAGCAGTTACACTGGACCCGACTGGAGGGAAAAGGGAGAGATGAGAGAAACAGGAGAAAGAAAAATATTGTGATAGGAAGATGAAAGCATTTCAGTGAAGGACATTAATCAGAGACTGATTGCACTTGGCTACAAACTCAGCATGATGCACAGACGTGAACACATGTGGCTCATTCTGCTTTGTTCACTTTGATATTACAGTGTGTTAAATGTCCAGCCAAAACTACTTCTACAGTTATACGTGTACATATGTTCATATTTAAACCCAGATGTTTAGGAGCTGTTAGCTACATTATGTTCTTTCATTACCTCACCAGGCATGGTTTACTGTGAGAAGGATTGAGAAGACATGAAAATCGAGACAGATGAAAGAGGGGGAAAGAGAGGAATGAATATGACATGGAAAACAGACGGACATACAAAGAGGGGTAAAGGAAAAGCACAAGAAAGCAGATCCCATCTCGAGCAGATCTACCTGTTGACATGACAAGCATTCATGACACACAATCCCACAGTGTGAATGGGGAAATGAGAGGACTCGGCTGGAAAGGGGAAGACAGACGGGACAAATGAACGAGTAGCAGCCAGGAATATAAAAAAAAAAAAAGAAAAAAGAAGGATATGTCTACAGACCACTTTCCAAAACCCTAAATCCATAAAAACAAGCCTGTAAAAGAAGTTTTACTACAGCCACAGCATTTCACTTTGCTATATTAAGCACCAATAACATGCTGATTGTTCCCGGCATGCTGCCAACACAGACGCGGTAAACACAACCTCAACCAGACTGGTAGTGGCTGTCCAAGTGGGAACATATTTAACTGATCCTCTGCTATTTTTTAATCCTAATAACAAAAATGGGTGTGTGACTTTTGTTTTAACAATTGCAACATAGGTGCATTGTAACACGAGTTGTGACATTGTACTTAACTCACACTTGGCACACATACTCTCAAACTGTCAACCCTCTCCTCTGTGTGAAATAACTCACAGTCAATTGTCAGTTCTCTCTCAAACATTTCTCATCCTTCACCCAGTGGGCTTTGGTTATGTCTCCCTCTTATAACATAAAAACACTTCAAGCACTTTCAGATGTCAAGAAAAAGGCTTCAAAAAAGGCTCAAATATCAGTGTGATGTAATAAATCAATGGAGAAAGAAGGAAGAAGACCCATTTTTATTCGTATCACACAAAGTGACAAAACAATCAAAGTTTACATCCTCCCAAAATGAAAATCCAAGGTGAGTTTAAAAGGTAACAACGGTGTTCTTGCATAAAAAATATATAAAAGTCAATTAATGAATCAGTAGTATCACTAGTTTCAAAAGAGGAAAGAAAAGGCAGCAAAGAGACGGATGAAGGGACAGAGAAGAAAACAACAATGATGTTCATTGAAAGAGGTGAGTCTGTATTTACATCAACAGCCACACAAGCCAGAATACACATTACATGCCTACACACAGACACACACACACACATTAATATTCAAATTAACATATCAGCCTACTCCAGTGAAAACCAAATAAGCTGACAAACAATAACTCTAATGTGCACCCACTAACACAGCTACAGTCTCATGACAATCCACACACTTATACACGGGCTTGTTTAACTCCACTGAGATCCCAAGCTGTCACAGACTCAAAGTCCATTGACACAGATTCCTGCGGTCGCACACACCTTCCCCCCAGAAAAACACACATTCACGCTCACATTCTTCACAGAGTTCATCGAAAAAAAGGCACAGATGCAGACTCACAATATTCTCTCACTACACTGTCCTACAGCTCAGCTCCCACAGACACACACACACACACACACACAAAACCTTACCTGAAAGTTTCCAGTTCCGTTCAGTCACTCCTCTGTTTTAATGGCAGCAGACAAAGACACGCACACAAAAGCAACCAGTGTTAAAAGAAAGAGCTTGTGATGCTTCAGTCTGACAAGAAATAATAAAAAGAGTCAGGACTGAAGAGATCAACTTTCTTCAGCAGTCCCAGCCAAACAATGAGGAGGACAGGAGGAGGAGGAGGAGGAGGAGGAGTAGAGGCGGAGTTACGGCACATTCCAGCTAAAGCAGTGTGTAATGATGTCACATTCAGGAAAAAAGGGAAAAACAAAGAGGTATGAAACAGAGAAGTCGAGACATAAAAGTCAGGATTAGATAAACAAACCTGTATGGAGCCCACATGTGATGAATGCATAACGGACGTATCTCACAATCTATTACTTATCACAGTGTATGATGAAGAAAAGAGAAACAGAGGTATAAAAGCGATCAGATTATTTCTCTCTCTTGAAACAGAAGGAACCCTGTGTCGAAAAGGTACAACACAATTTCAATAAACTCCAAGAATTGCAATTTTCCCAAAGAAAACAAGAATAGCAACATGGTGAGAAAGTAGTAACAGGAAAGGAAGATAGCAATCATGGAAGAGGAGTGAATGAAGGGGGACCAGCAATTGAGCACAAACAAGCATCGACCGGTGTGCGTGTGTTCGTGTGTGTGTGTAGTAAAAAAAACGTCCACCCTCTACACTTCCCAAACACAGTGACTCAGTCACCCACATGTAGACACACAGACGGAACCAGCTGAAATGGTTAGGTGGAGAAAATAGAAGTCACAGTCAGCTGCTGAATGTGACTCACTCGCACACACTGTGTGCGTCCGTGAACAGTCAAGTAACAGTAAACAGTTAGTGGGTTAAGCAGCTGAGACATTTATTGCACTCAGTGGAGCAGAGCTAGGGCACAATTAAAACAAACCTCAATCGTATACCGTTCACAAACTGTTCCCCTAAAGTCTTGTGTGACTTTTACTCACCAAATATAGTGAATGAACATGAAGCAGACTGAGACACGGATGAGGACACAAGGAGGGATGAATAGACAGATACTCTAAGTCCCGGACTATGTTGTAATGTCTCCGTTAAAAGATCTTCAGCTGATTCTACTATTCCAATTTTATAATATACAGAGGCTTTACTCCTCCTGCAGCGACGGTGAGCTTGGTTCTCTGCCTATCACGCTTACAGTTTTCTATCGAAACAGGCACAAATGCCCCAAACTATCTTTAAAACATACAAATCAATCTATCTGTGTTTATCCAAAGCAGGATACATTTACAAACAATAAAACAAACTGTGTACTCTACCTTTAACTTTGACTGTGAATGTCAGTTATGAAGGTTATTGCACCCGGTAAACTGTTCTCTACATGTTGGACTGCTTCTTTAATATGCATTGGTCTTCAACTCTAAAAGTTGTATTAAAACAAGAGCATTACTAACGGTATCTTGTTCTATGTTGTTTTTATTTAGTTTCATAGGAGTCGTCTGTTCCATCTTGCAAGTCTGTACAAGAGTGACCCTGAAAATTCAGAATATACTGAATGTATAGCCATTTATTTAAAATCCTGAAATCGTAGTCATAGTATGAGGAGTGAGGCTGTATAAACATGGTGTTTGTGTTTCTGCACATGCAAAATCCAGACACACGTCAGCTTGTGATCCTCAGCAACGACTAAATGAATAAAGCCAACATCAACAGTTTTGTCACAGTGCATGGTTAAGGCAACATCTCATCTGGCTTTAACTCCTCCTTGTGCACTGAAGCCTATCTTATACAAGAAATTACTAATTCTTATCTCCAGGGTAATACAGACAGAAACAAATAATCGAAACGGATTTCAACTTACATTGTTGAGCTCTCTCTGGTTTCCATACAGGGGATGGTACTTTCTGTATTTTCCCTGCCGGTATTTGTTGGCGATGAAACGTCGCCTTTCGTCACTGCAGCTAGAGGGCACCAAGGCCTCGCTCGGTGGGATGTTGGCTGCCCAGAAACTGTTTACCCGCTCGTTGCCAATCAAGAGGAACACCTGCATCACAGGTAGGGTTTAGGATCAACAAAAACTTGATATTACAGGACTACTGTATTATGTTGTGTAAGTGAACCTCATAATAAGGAAGCTCTGTATGAATTGACCTGCAGCTCTACGAGAGTTTAAGCAGCTAAATGCCTCGGTCATGAGTAAACAGTTATATGCAAAAGTTGTCTAACTGCAATAATCCATTAACCAGGTCCTTCAGGTTTTAGGATTTGAGTGTGTCTGGGTGTGTCTGGATGTGTGTGTGTTGGTGTGTGTGTGTGTGTGTGTGTGTTTACCTGTATAAGCTCCTCTGTCCAGACTTTCCTGTCCATCTTTAGACTACGGACCTTGGAGATGCTAGGACCCAGTCCTCTGTGCTCTCCTGAAGTACACACATAAACACCAATTACATCCTGATAGTCAAACTACTATAAAACTCTACATGAAAACAAAAAATCCAAACACACAAACCTGCGCATCGTTTGCAGATCACCACGCACAAGTTGATGGCAGCCCATTCCGGCTTGGGAGCCCCACAGTCAGCGCAGGCACTGTTGCTTGACTCCGCCCAGATCCGGTCCGCCACCTCGCTATTGGACAACGCCTCACCTATGGCATTCCGCATGGCGTCCACCCACTGCTCCCTCAGCTGATCGGACTCTGCTATGAAACTACGAACAGAGACAAACACACGGTCGAGTGTTAGTGCCGACATGACGGTGTCACAGCCAACAAGAGACAGAAAGGAGAAGGCCTGTCTTGGCAGTGCATGTGTGTTTCCTTATGAGTCTCCTGAGAACAGACTCCACTCTGCTCCTCTTTTGCAAAATATACTCGAGTCAAAGACTGGAAACTACACAAGCACATGCACACATATACACACACACAGACGGATTTGTGGCTTGACGCAGACTCTCATGTCTGAATCCTTCCTCTTCTCATACTTGCTTCTCTTTGTGCTTAAAATACAGGCAGAACAGACACAC
This sequence comes from Pleuronectes platessa, assembly GCF_947347685.1. Lineage (NCBI taxonomy): Eukaryota > Metazoa > Chordata > Actinopteri > Pleuronectiformes > Pleuronectidae > Pleuronectes > Pleuronectes platessa. Next base: position 16,454,798 of record NC_070630.1, read on the forward strand.
AAGCATCAAAAAATGTTTTAGATCAAAATATATGCCAAAAACACAAACTTACAAAATCCTCTTGGCTCCCTCCTGAATTATCTTAAGTAGATTCACCAGACACAAAAACTGCACATGCAGAGACAAATACACACTAGAGTCAATGCAGACTGAGACCAAGACACAAACTGACACACGTTCCAGCTGAAACACACAAGCCTTTTCAGATTGCTCCATCCTGTCAAGCTGAGCCACTGCACTGCAGGCTGTGCGTGGTCGGCCAAGAGACCACACACACCACAACAAACCATGCACTTGTGCAAACACACAAACCTCGCTCCTCTTCACAGACAAACACACACACTCATACAAAGGGCTTTTCACATTCTCCAAACATGTCCAGCTGAGGACTCTGAGGACAGATGGACGGTGGGAATTCTCAGTAAAACATCATGATCTAATTTCCCATGACTATACAAGCAACAAGAGCAACTCGGCCACTGACTTGCATTGAACAATGTTGCTCCTTGAAGTGTTCACATTATACTGGGAGATGCACACATCTAGGACGAGAGTTTGAGTCTACTGTATACACACAGCAGAGTGAGTGTGCGAGTGTCTGTGGCGTGTGTGTGTGTGTGTTGCATTTTAGTGTATAGTACCTGAATATGCGGTAGGGTGTCGTGAGATCAAAGTTACGACGTTCAGAGTCTTTAACATTTCCTACATTCATCTCAATGGATGTGATACCAACTCCAATACGATAGTCCTGAAAGAAAAACAAGGTACATCATATCAACTATGTTTTTGTCTTCCATTATGTATCAACATACACATTTTTATAAAACATTATTTTCATATATCTTTATAGAAAGTAAGATTTTCCTTAAAAACGTTGATATTTGAAGGTTTTTTATAAAATATGTTGTATTTAGTTAAATAAAGGTCAATCCCAGTGATTTGTACACACATCTCATTTCTGCACACATCAAACTCAGCGGGGTCCTTACGTCCATGTGTTTGTAGAGGTAGACCTTATCTGAGGCGACGACAGTGTAAAGTTTGGAGCGCAACCCTTTGAGCTCCAAATAGCCCTGATAGTCTGGGGTCAAAAGCAAGCCAGGGCTCATGGTGTTGCGGGGATGGCGCCCCCTGCTGCAGTCCTGTAGTACAGTCACCCAGTCGTTTCTCTCAGCTGAATAGAGCAACACGGTTTGTAAAATAAACATGCAAAAACTTATGTGACCTAGAAACGTGTATATTTGTATATGTAAAAGACAGAAACATGATATATTACGATGTAAATAAATCAGACAAAAAGTGACAGACCTTCGCTTTCAGCCCTGAATATAAATGTTCGATTGTTTGTGGCGACCTCAAACTTGAGCTCTCCCACACTGGTCACATTAGTAATGTAGGCCATTGAGATGATCCCCTTGGAATAAACGTCCTACAACACACCATACACACAGCAAAAGCATTTTTTGTTATACAGATCCATATACACCATTCAGCATGAAATGAGTGTGCATTTGCGTGTGTGTGTTTGTGTTGTTACCTTGTCATTTTCAAAGTATCTCAGGTAGTCAACATCCAGTCTTACCCATCGTCGCTGGTAATAAAGGGCTCTGTATAGGATGTATGTGAGGACAGACAAACAAAGACATGAAAAAAGCACATCCGAATTTTTTGGATTATCACATTTACTTAATCTGATTGAGATGCAATTATAATTGTTCTCTTTATTTCTCCCAAATGGGACTAAATGTACTTGAAAACTCACATAACTTGTCACACTTATCAGTCGTTGGGAAACATACATCTAAAAATGGTTCTTACAAATGGCGGAATGCTTTGATCATATCCCACTGAAAGGTTAATAAGACTTATTTTCTTTGAAGAATATTTCAAGAGGTGTGGACTCAAATTTTGTTGTTTTGCATTCAGATTTGGCCCAAACTTCAGGTTTAACACTCTGAAGTTATCTTTATAATTGCACAACAAATTTTCCATGTGAAATATTTGTTGCCTTGAAATGTGCTCTTTAAATAAACTGGTTTGACCAGAACTGGAATAGCAGCACTGCTAACAGGTAGTAGGTAGTATGTTAATGTAGGTCACCATTTTAGTTAAAGTATTCTTTCATTGTAATTTATAATTGACGGGTTTATGGTCTGTGAAAATCATACATAGCAGGTGACCTCTTTAACATTAGCAGAACGTCAGTTTGTGTGTGTATTTGTTGCCAGTTATACCCCTGAGGTGGATTCTTGTCAAGCCAGCCTATCTTGATGACGGCAGCGTGCTGAGAGCTGTCTTCTTTAGACGCTGAAGACAGTCTGCCGGTGGCAGGCAAGTACACACTGGCTTGTGCGGTACTAAGGCCACTGTCAGGCCATTGGGTAGAACTTTGGAAGAACAAACATTGCATACAGACTTAAACACTATTAAAGTCATCAAATGTTAAAAATCAACAGTTTGAAATATGTCACCTTGAGCCTCTTATATGATAGATGAGATGAGTGAAATAAGCTGTCAACGCCATGGCTAAGTATATCCACATTAAGGGCACAGTCACACATCGGTGGATGCAGGCAGATGTCGATGATTAAACTTCACCAAAATTGAGCTCCACAAAAAGCCACCCTGCGGATTTCCTTTGCCACAGGAAGTGAATGTTCTTTTCACACCTTGCTCACAAAGATTGGAAGGATACTGAGGTTTGCTACTCTCAGAGTCGTGTGTGTGTGACCGCGACCAGACACTGCAGTCAACTTTTGCCAGTCAAAAAAAGCTGTTTCAGACAGGCAGGGTTTGTGATGTCAAAAACCTAATAATAAAATGGTCTGTTGCACAATAAATGTCAGTAGTGTTCTGATGACCAAGAGTCACAAGTCTCTGCGGTTGCTCATTTGTTTAACTAGTGAACAGCTTAAGTATTTTGTGTTTGTGTTAATGCCTTTTTCTCTCGTTGTGATCATGCATGACTCACTCATCCTCATCATCCAATTGCTCATCATCACTGCAAAAAGAATTGTACCGCCCCTTTATTCCACCGGGTACTTGCAGGGACATATCCTATTGGAGGAGACAGATGTCAGGCACATTTCGAAGAAGAAGAAGAGGAGGATGAGTGTAAAAGACGAAAATATTCTCACACTCTTACCCTGTCTGGTGTTTTCATGCTATGAACACTGGGGTTAATGAAGTCGGGATCCTCATATTCATCAGAGTTATCATCGAGTGAGCTCTGACCTAAAGGAAAGGAGTAAAAGATGAGAAGTAAGCTGTGCAGCTTGAGCTTGGTTTGCCAGTAAACCTGCAGAATGATCCAAGAATAGAATAAAGAATATTTTTAATCATGTAATTATGTTCCTCCTGTCAAAAATCCCATTTAGACTTTAGTGAGGAGCTGAGACAAAATTTTCTTCAGTGGTAATTGCCGCAACTAATCATAATAAATTAATCACAACCAGCAATACATCCTTTAAAATTGTCTACAATTTAATTGGAATCCACCTGAGTGAGTGAACTCTAGTCAACTGGTTGGACATGATCAGAGCCAAACCAAACTATGAGGTCAAAGGACCTACAGAGCATAGACACAGGATTGATTAGAGGCTACAAACAATTCTGCTGCAAATTTTTTTCATGAAAGAGTCAGATAAAAAAAGTAGTGTTTCTGGAGTTTGCTGTTTAATAAAATGGCCTAAATAGTTGATCTGTGTCTTTTCACATGTTAAAGAGCATGTATAAGTATTATTTTGTCAGTGTGGTATGAGTCAATATCGATCGTCAGTATTTCCACTGGCAAGTGGGAAGGGTTAAAAATATTTTTGTGCTTAATTTATTTGAGTAGATGCAGTGTGGCTGGTGCAACTATGTATGTCTCTATAATTCAACCTTTCTCTACATGTGACGTTATCAGACCTGAGTAGTTGCTATAGGTTTACTTGATAATAGTAAAAATATACTTATTAAATAGATAATTTACATGAATACAGAAAGAAACTGCCTGTGAATGATATGAAACATAATATAAATCACATTTTTTAACATGATGACTATATACAGTAATTAAAGCTAAATTAAACATATCCATAAATTATTGTAGGACTCTTATACGTTTTTTTTCTCTCTTTTAGTGTGGAGGAAAGTACATAAGACCATACAAGTACATTAAAGAGGCTGATGAGAGTAATATGAAATGTATACATGCATAGTAGCTTATCGTGAAAAACTACTTTTCGGTGAGCTTAAAAACTGTACCACCTGTTGCATAATGCTAACACAGAGCTAACGTAAACAGATTCATCTAATTCTGGTTTAATAAATCCATATTCATGATCTTGAAAAACAGACAGGAAACATTAAGTCAAGGGATATTATGGTGTAACTATCTTTTAAATACCTCTGGTTGACTTTTTCGTTCTAGTTTTAAAGAAGGATTTTGTCTGTCTCTCTTTCATTTAAAATGAACACATTTTATTCACTACGGGGCTAGCACACACTTAGTAATACCCAACTAACTACCTATTTGTTCCCGATGAACTGTTAAGCGGATAATTGTTAGCGAAGCTTAGAAATGATTGTAAACAGTCTCATCTAGAAGGGTCGGTTTCCATAAGAACTTGAGTCTTATTTAAACCTGCTTTACATCAATTGATTTTATCAAATATCCTCATAAGCAGGTACAAAAGGTGAGGTTGGAAATACTGTGCGTTTTTCGCTGAGAAATGCTGAATGTAATCAAAGCAGTGTCAGTGTAGTTATGTCTTGAGGGACAGTTGTTTGTGTTTTTGTTCCCTTCTGTTTATAGCTGATGTATGGATAAGCTTCTTTTTGTACAGTTGCATGTGTATATATATAAGGAATTAGGGGCGTTTAAGTACAGTATGACCTGGAATGTAATTCAGCCGTATAAGTGTGTTATTGTCCATTCCTTGAAGATAAAATACCAAAAATAACACAAAAAAAGGATTTAATGCTGATTATTCTACTTACTGAATTCACAGGAAAGTCTGGAGACACTCAGCTCAGCGTCAGGTTGAGTTGAATGTTGTACGTTTTCTTGAGTTTGGGGTGTCCTTATTCGAGGAGGGACCTGGGGCGATTGGTCTTTCTGCATCTCATCTGTAACTGTCTTGGTAGGAGAGGCACTACGGGATAAAGGCGTAGAAGACAGGTCAACAGAGGTCTGGACATCAGGAGACGAGTCCTCAGACAGCATGTCGATTGGAGATCTGGTGAAAATTCCACACAGACGAGTGATTCTATACAATCCTCTGCCCCTTCGACAAAACCACCAGTTGTCTTTTCTCTCTCTTATTCCAAGGTAAAAACTACTACTTGAGGTGTCCCAAAAAATCCATGAGCAAGCAGCACAGTAACAAAGAGATCATCTCTCTAAAAAATGCATGCATGAATAAAAATTGAATAATTTAATCAATCTGGTTATCATTTCCGGTAACCAGAGTTCACATTATTGACCGATGCTTCGGAGCCTGGACTTTCTTCATTTGTCCGAGAATTGATCCCAGAACTGTGTCAACTGGCGTCCCTCTGCTCTCCTCCGGACTGTGTTCTCTCTAAACCTATGGCTTCCGCAGCAAGTCTGAACCTGCACCACTTTGTAAGATACCATCCCCATGTAAACACAGCATACCTCTGGATCCCCCATGACACATACACAAACACAGTGTGTGCACTACAGGTGTTACGGCATACCAATCATACAATATTCTGTGCTGAAATATTCTGATGGTGAGAGTGCCAAGAATCTTCATGACTGGGTTTATCACCATGCAAAGACAGAAGAGCTTTCCCAGTAGAACGACATGCTAGGCCTTATGGGAACCGGTTTTACAGAGTAATTATCTTACATCTAACTACGCTTGCCAATACGTTTAATGAAAATCCTACTTAATGTGTTAGTTTGTGGCTTCAAAGTCATAACATATAGAGTGAAAGAGCAAAAATGTTATGATTTAAGATTGAACTCCCATTGTCAAATGAGCCCGTTCTAGAAGTTAACACTGGAAAGGTAACAAAAGTTCTCCCACTCAAGAAAGTCAGACTGAAACACGATTGAGGTGATGGTTTATTTCTGGGTTGAGGTGTAGAGCGAGCTGGAAGGGAAACACTGACTCTCCACACAGGGGGTGGGCTTAACTCCCTTTTTCGTGTACAACTTGAAACACGTAGTGGTGTCATTGACCAAGGAGTGCAACGGCAGCTGATGGCGGCTAAAGTGACTATTTTTCTCTACTTCACTATGCATGGGGACTCTTCCGCATCACCTCTGAACTGGAACTATGTGACAACGTCCAAGATAGTCCAGCTCGGAGCCAGGCATGGCTGGAGGGGGCGCCGAACAGACGGTGCCATGGTTCATGGGCCTTTGGGTGGAAGAGGTCAGGAATTTGGCTGAAAAGTGTGAGTGATCCATAACCTCACATGGTCTGCCTGCACATAGCTAAGTAACTCATACCATTCAAGTAAGCTGCACACACACCGCAGGGGGTGAATTAAATGTTAGCAGGTGAGCATGAAGGAGCGAGGCCTAACATTTAATAGTAGCGAGCCATTCCGGGTAATCTAATTACATTGATCAACAATGAATCAAAACTGCTGCACACTAAAATTCAACAGTATGATCAGGTCTTCCTCAATGCAACACACTCACATAGGATCCTAACGGCTAACATATAGAGGATAACACATCCATGGAGCAAATTTTAAGGAATTCCCTCAGGTTTTCCTAAGATATTCTGTTGAATTCCTCTGAAGCGCTCCTGAGATAACGCATTATTCAGAATGAGAAAGATGGACAACAGGATAACCCTTGTTGATGGGAAAGTCCAGAGTGAGCAAACAGGTTCCCGTCCATCCAGTATTGAGAAACTTCCTCTTTATTCCTCCTTCCTATGTTTATTTTCTTCTCATTTAAACCATTTACGTTTTGAAAATAATAAAAGATATCGGTAACACAACAATGCTAAACAGTATTTTTAGCTTGACAAAATGTGAGACAAAAATCCTTAATTTAGCCAACTCGGAGTCAGTTAGTAGTTGAAAAAATATAATTTTAGTTTATACAATTCAGAGTGTATGTGAAAACCCTCAAGATGGCAGTTCAGTCAGTTAAAGTACTTAACTTTATGACTTTAATAACCTAATGAAGTTGTTATTGTTATAGACAGCCGGTTGTAGATTGCCCTAGATTTGACATACTGGCTGTAAAGCAGCATTCAAACAAATCAAATGAGGCTCAGTTATAAGAAATATACTAAGGACTGATGCAGACTAATTTAGACTTAAATTTATAAATAAATAAGAGTTATTTCTTAGTTCTGTTGAATAATACATTAGAAAATGATACGGAAAACGTACAAAGGCAGGAAACTGACCTATTGACACAGTTCCTTCTTGTCAGAGGAAGAGAACTAGCGGCATGCTATATTTAACTTGCTCCCTGCTAGCTTACAGATGACAGTATAGGCTGAAGAAACAATGACTATTCCTTTCTCCCCCACATGTACGTTAACTTAAAAGTCTGGGGAAATATTCAACTTTATAACCCAAGATCAACAGACAACAGCTTCCCATGAGCAATGGTGTTAATGCACGAAGAGGCACATGAGTGTTTCTTGCAACAGCATCCATGTGTTAAGAGTTAGAGTTAGCAGTTTGCTACATCAGAGCAACACCAATTTAGTCCACACATAATTCAATACTTTTGTATATAGAAACAGTCAGTATGTAATTGACAAGAGGGGAAATATAACAATAAAGTAAAGAGCAGTAAAGACCTCAATGACAACTAAATACACCAAGGATTCCTTTACCATATCTTATTTCCCTGCTTTGGTATTCTTCACTGACAGACAGGTAACTCACCAATGTCAACACCGTTGGCAGTTCTCCAGGATGTACAGCCCCAGGACAAAGCCAACTTACACTTACTCTAATGAAAGTCAAATAAACTCATGTAAACATAACACAAGTCCCACTAAAAGGCACAGATAGTAGAAAACTGGGGCTGCACACCGAGGAGCACAAAACATGATCACAGCAGATAAAACAAAGCTTCCTGTTTTGAAACACTGACGTAGCGAGAACAGAGTGAGGAGTGAAACAGGAGCACCTGTTAAAAAACAAGTACAGACAGACAAGAGACGTGTAGAGATATGGTTTCTATCAGCATTACCTGTCTCGACATATCCAAAAAGGAGTCCACTTCAGTGATGATGATACATCAGACACACATCGCAGAAGAGAGGGGAGAGGGGAGAAAAAAAAGGGTAGGAGGAAATGACAGGCTAAACAAGAAATGGGAGGAGGCAGCCAAGTGCAAAGGCGAGGAAACACAACAGCAACAAGTGAATGTGATTATTTGCTGGTCACAAATAATCTGAAGGTACTTCCTGGTAATAAATAACTGTTTTTCCTTTTTATCTCTTTCTCTCTTTTATCCGCTGTGTCACAGAGGCTCATGATGAGGAGAGGTTTTAAAACACCCTGTGTTCTCCATTGTAACTTCCCTTCTTTCTACAGCCAGCTTCTCTTAAAAAACGAAGGCACAGCGCATGCTCATGTTACTCATAACAGAATTCAAACCCCTGAAGCAACGCTGGTGACACAATGCTCCGGTGTGACATATTAAACGTGCATACACAATTGTTAAGAGAAGGTTTACAATGGATCCTGTGGAAACAATGCACACCCTCAAGTGGTCAGACAGACACAACTACAACACAAACTGCATTCAGTCTTACAAGCATGTTCATATATTTCTGTTTACAACTAGGCCACTGAGTTTTAGGTCCACTCAGTCAGGCAGTGTGATTCAGTATTTCAGTATCAGGAAGTGTAATTTTGATTTCAGGAAGTGTTTAAAAGTCACTAATAACGATATCTGTGTCTAAACTGTTTTAAGAACTTCCAACCAACACTTTGTACTATAATTCCTAAGTCAGGGCTAGTAATTATGTAAGAGTGACCAGGCTTTTGGTTTTTAATGGTATAATATTTTTCTTTTATATTATCTATCTTTTTTTGTTTTTGTATTTTTCTGTTTTATTTATTAAAACTTGATTTTGTAAATCAAGTTTTATTATCATTTATTATAAAAAACTTTAACTTAAATATGAAGTGATGCATTTTACCAGCTTACCCAATAGGGGGCAGCACTATCCTCTGAAATGGAACAAAGGTTTGATTAAAAAATTCTAAAACACACACACACACTACAGACAATCAATCACATTACTCACTTTCATTTTGCTTAGATATTGTACCATCAATTAAAAATATATTTTTATATATTAGAGATACTCTTTAAATACCAATCTATTTAAAAGTAAATGCAGCCAGTAAACTGAGGGGGTGAGAACCCTCAGTCTGTCGGAGCACACAGGAACACGTTTGGGCTAATCTAAACCAAGTTATTCTGTTGTGCAGTTTTCTCTACATTGCTATAATTGAATAAATGACAGATGTAATCAATGTGACAGGAAAGAAGAAGTAGTTTTGATAAAAAAAAAAATAGGAAAAGAGCTGTCACACACCCCTTCACCTGCTCATAGTGAGGTCACAAGATCCACGAGTGAAACATTGTGTGTGTACTAAGTTCACAGACAGCCAAACAGAAAACTCAAGACACTCCAGATAAGCTGCTTTAACATCCATTTAAGAAAACAGTCTCACCTGTGAGCTCGGGGAGACTGTGCAGGAAACCTCTGCGGGATTGGTGGAGGGCCTTTAGGTACTCCCCCTGCTTTTGGAGGGAGAGGAGGAGCATTTCTGTCGTGGCTTTGAGAGGCAATGGGAGAAACCGGTGACATTTTTTTCCCTCCATCGATTACCAGATGTTGGGCAGCCGGCTGAATGCCTAAAGTCTGTGGCCGGGCTTGTGTAGAAGTATGGGTAGGGGTTCTGGTGGGGGTTAAACAGGGGGACACGCTCGGTGCAGCTGGAGCTTTAACATCACGTCTGTGGAGTTTAGGGGAGACGGGGGTACGGGCAGGAGGGGAGGGGCTCAGGGCAGACATAAAGCACTGTGGAGGGCAGTTGGGGGTGCTTCGTGGGGGGACAGGGGGTAAAGGGGTTTCAGACATTGGAGAGACAAGAGGGCCGGGGGGACAGTCCACTGGAGCACTAGAGCGAAACTTAGTCCTCTCTTTAGGCACAGGTTTCTCCCTCTCTCTATCTACCCCTCCATCCCCTTCTTTGTTTTTGCTTTGTCCAGGTGCTGTTTGTCTTTGTTCAAGAACCGACTTCTTCTCTCCTCCTTCATTTTCCTCTTTCATTCTGGACACTTGTCTCTCCTTAGGGACTGGTTTCTCTCTATCTCTGGGAGTAGGGTCCGATGTCTCTCCATCTTCTTTCTCCGTTGGCTTAAAGAGAGGTTTTTTCTCCACCGGGAGAGGTACAGGTCTCTCTCTGTGTAACACTTTAGCATGTCCTGTTTCCTCAGATCGCTGATCCCTCTCAGACATTAGAGGCCGACTGTGCGTGTCAGATTGCGTGTCATGATTACCATGCGTTTTGTTCAAGCTAGCCAGGATGCGTCTCTGGTGACCCGGCAGGGTGATGCCCATTCGCTCCAGCTGATCTGGTGTGAGGTTGCGACACTGCCGGGGTGTAGCCAGCCCGGCGTTCCGAAATGCCTCAGAGTACTGCTCCAGATGAAGAACACATAACCAGTCCCATACATCTGCACAGCACTCCGACTGAGACATGATGTGTGTGAGTGAAGCAGGCGTGAGGGCAAGTCCACATCCGCAGAGAAAATGCAGACTTTGACAATTTAGATCATGGTTTACAAATCCTGTGAGAGGGGGGGGGGGGGGGGGGGGGAAACACATCAACATAAGAAGAGGTTTTCAAGAGGAACAAACTAAAAATAGCACTTGTGTAAACTCAGCTCTATTTCTCACTTGCTTATGCTTTCGCCCATAAAGTTTTTTAGTGTACATGAAAACAACTCATAGTTTCATTGGCAGCTGTGTGCGTACCCGTAAGTGGATTGTAATGTACTGTAGTTCTCTTTCTCAGGCAAAAAAACTCTCTTTCACTCTATAGACTGTGCAGGTTTCACTCAGACTCTGTTGCGCGTTGTCCCTGTGCTTACCAAGTTTCATGTTTATCCTTCCAAAAAATGTTTGCGTATTCTTGCTAATTTACAGACAGACAAACATCACTGTGTGCGTTTGTGTCTGTGTGTGTGAGAAGAGGGTGATGATTCTCACCCAAGTAAAAGAGGAATTCAACCCCTTGATAGTAAGATCCCAGGGTAGTTTAGTCATTTTGATCTGCCCTGTCATTTTCAACAGCTTCAACAGAAGACATGTCTTGTTTAATATTACTTTACGTCAAGCATTTCTTTTAAGCAGCCATCGGCTAAACCACACTTGAATTCAACACAAGCACACCAACTATAGGAGGAAGTGTCATTGACAAGTTTTGGAACACACTGCATTTTCACATTTGTTTCTACCATACTCTTGAATGCTGCATAAGTGGAATCAAGGCCAGCTTCCCACAAAGCCGACCCATTCCTCTCCATCAACACTCACATACCATCCACTCAAGGTTTTATTTCTCTAATCCAGAATGTTTTAGGACATGAATAATGTATCATGATAGCGCTCAAACGGTCCTAGTCTCTCGATTTTCCCTCTCAAGGCTTTAATTCACAAATAGCAGACAGTACCAGCTCCAAGCCTTCACGTGATGATAGCCTGCCTGACAGTAAGCAACAGCTCAGTGAGGACAGCTGTGATGAATAAACTGAAGCCATCACATAAATGAATTTTGACACTGCAATAACAATTTGCTGCTGTCAAAAACAATATTTAAACACCCACTGCAGTCACTGTGTTTTATCACTCTGCCTGTAGCTGCTGCTTGCCAAGACATAAACCATATAAATACAGTGTGTCCTAAACACACACACAAACTAATCAGTTTACACAGCTATCTTTGTTAATACACAGCATTGGGTCAGTGCCAGAGCAAAGATTTGCAATTGAATACATGTAGATGTTGTTGCCACTTCTTTTATATCACCTAAATGCCACTAGTGCCACTGCCACTAGTACAATTCCTCACCTGACTGGAGGACTACTATGCTAACAGTAGTTTTTTTAGCCATGGCATTCAAGTATCACAGGGTACAGGAGCTGGTGTGTTTCAAAGGTAGTTACTAAAACTATAGTCTCATTAACTCTGCCAAAGATTTGTTTGTTTCTAAGCAAGATATTAGATATAACTATCTGCTATTCCAGACAGGCGGTGGACTAGTGTCAGTGGCAGAAAAATTGGACTATGGGCAGAAAGTTACGGACATCAGACCGGAAGGTCTCTGGTTCGACTCCTCGCAGTGACAATAAAAAAAATACCTGGATGGACAAACCCTGGATCTGCTCGAAAGTCCAAAGAGGACTCTCCCTACCCCCACTGTCTAAGTGCCCCTGAGCAAGGCACCTTACTCCCCCAACATCTGCTCCCTGGGTGCCGTGCATGGCTGCCCACTGCTCTGTGTGTCCTGCGATGTTCACCAGATGGGTCAAAAGCAGAGTACAAATTTCCCTCATCTGCATGTAGTGTGACTGTTCATGTGTTTGGGATCAATACAAATGTATCTTGTATCTTGCTTACACTGTGTAAAGGGGACCTTCCTTTTGTAGACGTCCTCTTCATTTTCATTTCAAATGAAATATAAAATAAGATCACGATTAAATTACTTTTCTGTAATTGTATTTAGTTAGGATACAAATAACTGTAGCTGACAGTTGCTGTTGCATACACAGTGCATGCACACATGAACATTAGCTACCTGACAAGCAGCAGCCCATGCAAAGAGATAAATACTGACAGTTGCTACTTAGAAGTGAGGGAGCAAAGAATAACCCAAAATGTCCAGACACAAAAACACTATTCAGCAGTATGTGAGTGTGTTAAAATGAGAGTATTTCCTGTCAAACACTTGCTCGAACGAGGCCGCAGAGGCTTGAGGTCCGTGTGAAGTTGCTCTAATCTTTCTGATGAAAAGGTAGTCGCACTTCCTATTTTTGAATTGAGGAACTGAGAAAGCTAAGAAACTGTCTGGTCTTCAGCTGCCACAAACACACACTGCATAGCAGACTCACCACTCTCATCCATGACTTCACAGGGTATTTCATTGATTAACAAACATTACCTGCAGCATTACTCTAGCCTTTACCATTATTAGTACCTGCCTAACCCTTACGTTAACCTTAAAACTTGTCTTCCATTTGAAATGTTCTGGTAATTAGTGATTTATGTTGTTGTGACGAGTCCTCCATATGCAGCTATAAGGTCCCCACAACCTCAGTAATACCAGACTCACATATACACTCACACAAAAGAGCTGATTAAGGGCTTTCTGGTCCAAAGTGCTGAGGATAAAAATAAACATTGTGTTTGGACAAATATCAAGAGACCAGCTAGTTGAATGTGTGTGTGTGTGTGTGTGTGTGTGTGTGTGTGTGTGTGTGAGTGTGGCATTGGGAAACAAAAGTGGTAGAAACGAGCATTTTACTCTCTGGTCATTTCAATTTATTTATCTCCACTCTCTCCTTCTTAGTCCGTCCCTCCCTCCCACTCAGAAAAGTGCCAATAACAGGGTCTCTGTGCTGCCTGCACAATGGGTCATTCTGTTGCCCAGGCAAGTGCACACTTACACACACACAAACACACACATACAGACACACACACACAAGAAGAAAACACAAGGTGGGGGCTCACTGTTCAAGACTAGTCATAAACCCCTTCAAACAAGTGCGCAACTAATAATGTTGTGTGTCTGTGATTGATAGTAAACATTTGGGTGCTATAGAAATAAATTTTAAGGAATCATATTCCGTTTTTTTATTATGCCATGTTAAATTTTCTCTCTTTTACAATTATTAGTGCTGCCAATGTCAGGTTAGAATCCTCCCCATTGTACAAAAAGGAAGATAAAATATCCCGGGTACAGGGGGCACCATTTCACGCTTTGGAGTCAGAGTCTGCGCATTTGTGATAATTGCGTGAAGCTGCAGTAACAATGTCCAAACATTACATGTGCTGGACCGATCACGAGTCAGTCTCTGCTCTCAATCATGATGTTTTCAATGTCTTTATAGCATCAAATAACTAATTTAAACCAAATTTACTAGCAAAAAGAAAACATCAGTGTGATAAGAAGTATCTAAAATGACACAAACCATCTTTAAGAATAATTTATTTGGCGTGTACTTTGACATTTTAGTTTGGCCCATGCCCCTACCACTAACATGGAGATGATTTGGCTTCACTTTTGGGGTGCTGACATGTCATCCGTCTTTAAATGCAGTCTATGGGTGACTCATCAGACAATGTGAAAACAGGTAAAAGGATGTGTCTCACAAACTTTCACTGGCATTTGTAAAACACTTAATTAACTGGTTAGGTCTTCATACTTGCAAGACAGGTCAAGACTTATTCAGGCCCATAGGAAGTATTCAGCTCAAATACAGCTCAGCTCAAATCTCTCTCCTCATATTTCCAATCTCTCTTTGATGTCGACAAATACTGTAAAGCAACCATGACAAAAAAATACATTGCTTGAACAGAATGGCAGCTACATGAAAATAGCACCAGCCCTGTGTGTCTCTTTACCTGTCCTCTCTGTGTGCCTACTTGGAGAGCACATACAGTAAGAGCGTGAAGCATGTATGTGTCGCGACTGTACTCAAACCCATCTGACCTGAACCCTAAAACCAGGTCTGAACCCACAAACAGTCGTTTGAGGTTGTGTGAACCAAGCAAAACAATTTCCCTACTTTCCCAAAATGTCCCCACTCCATAAAGCCTGTAACTGGTCCTGACAATGATTGAAGTACCATGGCATAATCACAAAGAGGTCATGAGGTCATGACTCATACCCACCCCCCGAACACACTGCTGCTTTCAGTCCACTTTCAATAAGGACTGAGTAGTGACTCAGTCCTGCCAGTAAAGAACCACATTCACACAATGTGAACAAGCCAATGTGTGTCCACACACAAACATTACTCACTCAAACGCACATGCCTCTGACTCTCAGGGCTTCAACATCTCTCAGAAGGATGTTTCCCAAGGCAGTACTCCATTAATTACCACATTTACCTATAGGAGTCAATTGCTTCTTGTCATCATCCACAAGTCCTGAAGTTCTGGGTCAAACCTCAGATGCTGAATCTTTAAAACAAGATTACAACTAATCCTAAAAACTGGACACAATATTGGAAACACCTCTCAGCTCACTGCTGAACAGCTTCAGTACAAAGTACATCCACCAACTCCTGTGTTAAGTAGTTTGAATAATGTTTGCAAAATATACCTCACAACATCTTTAATGTTCTACTTCTAGAAACTGCTCACTTTAAAAAAAAAAAAAGCTAATCTAATTTACACGAGAATTTTAGTCACAACAGTCTTAGCATAATCTCAGCCACAGCCTCCGGTTACTCACTTCTTGCACAACCTTCATCCTGCCTGTGTTATTTTACGGTCAAGCTGCTCCATATGTCCTCTCTCCCATGCACCTCATAACAGAGTGATTCAGTGGCAAGTAATCATGTGAGGGTGTGAGACAATAGAGAGGGAGACAAAGACGGGGAG
Source organism: Pleuronectes platessa (assembly GCF_947347685.1). NCBI lineage: Eukaryota > Metazoa > Chordata > Actinopteri > Pleuronectiformes > Pleuronectidae > Pleuronectes > Pleuronectes platessa. Next base: position 16,470,428 of record NC_070630.1, read on the forward strand.
AAAGACGGACGGAGGATAAAGAGAGACAAAGCTGTCCGCTGTAACTTGAAAATTGTAACGTGCATTCTCTGTAAAAGTAAAATCCATCGAAATTAGGATTATGAATGTGAATTAGGTAAATTTAGCATACGTTAGCTTTTATACTGACACAAAAGGAAAGGTTAAGTCTGTGCTTTAATAAAAAAAAAACTGTAACACTAAATTATGTGGCTGTCAGTAGGCAAAAAACAAACAGTCAAGCTCCTCGATCACCAGGTTCCACTACAGAACAAAGTCAGCATGTCCTTGATGCTCTTTGATAGCTACTTTCACATTCCCCATAAACAACATTAAGTGGGTCATTACCTCGCCCTCCCTCTCGCTCTTTATTTATTTGTCAGCATGGATTACACAAACACTACTGTACAGATTTCAATGAAACTATGTGGACTGATGGGACATGGGCCAAGAGAGGGCTCATTAAATTTGGGGGTGGTCCTGGAAAGGGGGACCCACGGTTTATGTTTTTTTCCCCACTTTCTTTAACATTGCTCGACAGGATGTTTTAAACATTTTCACGGATTTTCCCAAGGAATACTTTGTTGATGAGAAGTATTGGGCATATTTAGGACATTGATATAGTATATGCAATTTGGTCTTTTGTTAGTTTGTAGGACTACTCTAAAACTAATGATCTTATTTCCAAGAAACTTAGTGGAAGGATGAGGTGTGGGCCAACATAGATAGAACCTATTTAATTTTGATGTGGATCTGGAATAAGGGGCAGATTCTGGAATTTTTAAGTGCTTCCTTTATCGTTGCAAGATGGGGTGTTTTTTTTTAACATTTTCTCTAATTTCCTTGAAAATATTGCATGGATCTTGGTAGGCTGATATCCGAGTGTGTGAAATTGGGTGCGACTAGATTCCATTTAATGGGATTGTTGGGCCATTCTAATGTTTTATGAGAATGGCAATGCTTTTCAAAAAGGCACATACATCATTTCTTAACGGCATTTACATCTGTTCATATATTTATAACCCTCGTAAGTCATGTGCTTTGCTCAAATTATCTAATACAGAAGTGATAAAAAACATTTCTGTTTCATTAACCATGCAGAACAGTGGTGTGTTTGGGGCAGCTATTTATGGTTTTCATGGTTGAAAGGTTCTGCTTTTGAGGGAACGCTGAACTCTTTACTACATCTTGTATTTTAAGAGCATGAGCAATCTAGTCGTAGAGAAGTTTGTCCATTTCATGGGCGGATCCAGGATTGTCTTTGGAGGCACTGACCCCAGCTGAAATCGTATTGACCGCTGAATTGCCCATGTTCTTTCAGTAGTTGTTTTTTTCTTTTTTAAGATTTAGGACAAGTTGGGGACTGTCCCTTGTACGTTTGAAGATCTTCAGCATAATTTAAGTTACCAGCTACCAGTATGTTAGCAGGTGTTAGCTGCCACCAGCAGATGTTATGGGCTTAACTTCAGGTGTGTGCCTTAGCGTCATCAATTGTTTTGGTCTTATAATCAACGATAGAGGCTGAACTTGAAGAAAGTTGAGGCTAAAGGTAAATCAGACTGCCTACTGGATTGTATAGCAGTACTAGGATAGCAATGTGGCTCTATGCCTTTTTTAAACTTAACACTGTCCCATTTGAGAACACAGGACCAGATTCAAATAAACTAGTCACTCAGTAACAATAAATGTGAAAATGCGTTAAGAATTAAAAGAAGTGCCCTCTGTGCTTGAACAAGGAACAAGTCTAAGTCTACTCAATGATTTGCAGCTTTGCTCAAAGCTGTACAGGTAACAGTAAACAAGAAAGGTACTTAAATGGGCACCTTGCTGAATCAGGAGTGGTACATGAATGTGGCCCCCGGTTTAGAAAAGATCCTAGATCAGCCACTGGTCTGTTTTAAGACGTTTTACCCCCCAGGCTAAGCGTCTTCCTCTGTACATCACACAGAACCCAAGGGTGTCGCAAAAATAATTATTGCACATGTAAAAGGTAAAACTGTTTCCCCTGACAGGGACCATTACAATTTCACAGTTTCACTATTAATCACACCATGTCTATATACGTACTCAGCATATAGCACATATGGGTGTACCATCGTAAAAAAGCAGAAATAAGCAAAGTGTTTCTGTGTGATCTGCTGTAGCTGCAGATTGAAGGAGATACGGAGTAAAGACCTGGAATACCACCTGTTGGCACCTGCTGACCACACAGATGCTGAGTGGGGGGAACATCTGGATGACCCCCGCCATTACCTTAACGACTTGATCCTATGGTCAGATCCATCCAATGTAAACTGCTTAAAAACGAATGAATTCCACTTGGGGATAAACAACAAGCCCTGGAGAGAGGGAGAGAACGGCGGCAGAGAAAAACAATCCAACACAAGTTCCCAGTAGCTGAGGAGCAGGACTGATTTCCTCCTCTCTGGTGGACTTTTAGAAAAAAGCAGAAGTGGACTCAGCAGGTTGAAGGGAGCTCTCGATGCGGTTTTCCTGTTCTCGTTGGTTTACGTGTAAAACTAAACTACCGTTATTCCGTCCAGCTAACGGACATGTACCCAGGACAACACACTCTCTGTGTGAAGCACTCCGGTGTTTTAACGCTTTTTGTCGCAGTTCTACGGGAATGAAAAGTTTGAAATTGTTGTCGTTCACGTACCTTGCCGTGTTCCGGTGTGCACTAATGTCCGGTGCCTGAAACAGGCTGTGGGTTAGAGTTTGTGGGCGGAATTTAAAGTCGACAACTACGACGCCGAAGGAGATGAGAAAATTTTTCTCACGGCTGAAATCCAGGAGAGGCTTCACCAGTAAGGTCAAGACAATGAGAAGAGCCAGTTCCGGTTTGGCCCCTTCAATGTAAATACATACATTGATAATGAGTGGGATGGTGTTTTATTGTGCAGCAATTTTTCGGATGTTCTCTGTTGACTGCGACCAAAGTGGTGCAGCAAATTTAGCAAAAACTTCCGTGCGGCCGTCATGTGACCCCTGCAAAGACTGGACTGTTTTGGTGAAAATGCCCTTTGACTGCCTGTTGTCCCACTGACCGATCCCTCCGACTCACTGACCGATCACACCAAGGGATTTAAAGGACACGTGCCTGGGGAAGCTTTCCATTCCATTCATGTTTTAAACTTTTAAGGGTTATGGCAGAAAATTAAAAAGTATTAAATCTCCACTGGCACACTATTATAAGAGCATGGGATTCTTCAGAGTTCACTTGATGTACGAAGAATAACGGAAAACCAGTCTGGACAATAAGGCCTACAACTATCAATAGTGGTGACATATGTCACACATTTTGTCATATACTTCTTAGATATATAGAAAAATAATTTCTTAATAAATGTATCTATCAATATAGTCTAGACCTGGATAAAAGACAGAAAACTGGACTTGAAGAATTATTAATTCCAGATTCATAGTTTTTCTGTTAAACACAAACTTGACTTGAGTAATTGTTTTACCTAACTACTGTGGAAACAGCAGTAACAGTGTTTGCCTCTAATGTGATTTCACAGATTGAAACGCTGAAATGGAACTGAAAATACTGTGTGCCTCATCACACTCTACACTGTGTAGATAGATAGATATATATATTTGTATCTTGAAATGTTGATACTGTTGATAAATCATTTTAGTGCAAATAAAGTTATGGACTGGCTTTAGAGCCCACCACAGCACTGAAAGTGGACTTACTAAAATAATCAGTGACCTCAGACTAAACTCTGATGAGAACAAGGTTTTAATTCTATTCCTCTTTGACCTGAGTGCTGCTTTTGATACTATTGACCACCACATCCTTATCATGTAGAGAAGTTGGTTGGTCTGTCTGACAGTGTCCTATGATCAAAACATACACTCGAGGGAGGAAGTTCTGTGACAGCTGTTTAGGGGTTGCACAAGGGACCTTCCTCTGAATTTTATTATTTTAACTGTACATGCTGCCACTGGTTGATATCATCAGAGAGCACAATGTTTGTATCCATAGTTATGCAGATGATAGACACCTGTACATTATCATCATTATTATTAATATTATTAGTAATTATTATTATTATTATCTCTCAACCACATAATGTTAATTTAAAAATAGAAAAACATTCAATAAATATCTCTCATAAAAACAGCACTTCCGAGTCCTTTTGTTATGTGGAGTGTGTTATTTTGTTAAGACCTGTACATGCCCTGAGGAAACAACAAGAGCTGTAGATACGATGAATATATACAGTACATGTGCAAATGTATCTATAATTTCCAATAGAGGGCCATCAGTGTAAACAATATGTGTAGTGACACTATGTAATATTCAATTTATATTATATGATTTGAACAGAGTTTTTAAAGCTCCCTGGGTAAATTTAGTAAGCACTGATTATTTAAAATCACAAAATCTCATTCATAAATCTCATTTTGTTTCCCTCTTGATAGTGGAGTATATAAGCTGAATAATAAATGAATGGCTTCCTGTCCAGTCCGTGAGCCCAACAGATGGTAGGAACAGGTATAATCTTGAGAACAATCTAGTCTTCACTATGACTATGAATATAGGTCATTTCCTCTCTGTTGTGGTGGCAGTGATGTGGCACCTCCAGGCGGTTGCTGATTTCTCAGTTGTAGGGTCCCATTGAAACCAGAAGAGGGCACTGTTCAACCTCAGAGAGTCTGGTAGTTGGATATAAGGCAGATCAACTATAGCCTCAGATGTATGCTGTAAATCATGAAGTATCAGAAGACTACTACATTTATGAACCACTTCATCCCATTCGGGAGTTTACATGAATGAAAGAAAGCATATATGTGTGTGTCACATTTGTGATTCAATGCTGCAGTCAAGGGTCCTACTGGGCAGCCTGTATGAACAATACACTGCCTCTGTGACTTGGCAATAGTGTTGTGCATAAACGAACGCAAAATAACAAGTTCAATGAACACGTTCACTTTTATGAGAACGATGAACTGAACGCAACTCAATGACAAATAATGAATTTGAACGGTGAACACGTTCATATTGTAGCGTCCTCGCGTATAGACGACAGGAAACTTCTCTCTTTATGTGTAACTTTATTAAAGTCCAGCGAACATGACACGCTTCTTGTTCGTAACTCTGACACTCCTCTCATCCACCACCACTGTCCCCTTCCTCATTCACCCTTGATACGCCAACTCATCAGCCAATGAGAGCCTGGCATCCCACAAAACCCTACAGCCATTGGCCTAGAACTTTCACGTGCCCCACCCCTACCTGTTCACTGACCCTCGGGACATTTCAATACTTTCTCCTCAGGAGAGACGCTGTCTAAATCGTATGCTTTCACCATGTCGTTGCTCAGTGCCCGTAAAATGTCCGCGATTTAGCCTAACCGACACCAACTAACTAGACTTATCACTACGTTACCCATCACTCATCGCTCTGTTGAGCCGTATAGTGAATGAATCTAGAATCTTCTCTCAAAAAATATTTCCCCCCCCCACTGGGTTATTCTCTAACAATAGGTTTCATACAGTATCTAAAAGCCAGAAATATAAAATCAACTTTTAAGTAAGGCTGTCAAATATATGTAGTTAAGTTGAAACACACACACACACGATAATTTGTCCATCTACTTAATTTGCTTAGTTCATGATTGACACCATCAGCTGAAGTGGCCTAGTTGGTCAAGCGTTAGGTCTATAACAAGAGCGACCGGGGTTTGTAACCCACTGTTGTCCCATTTTACAACTGGCAATATGTTACACTTAAAATTGGCAGGACTTCTCCTATTAATTGCAAAATATCTTACACTATGTTAATTTAAATTAATTAAATATAAAAACAGGAAAAAATTTAATTAAAAAAATAAAAATAAAAAATATGCCCAATGCGCAATTCCTGCGCATTGGGCTTCTGTGCAGGATGTGCGCAATGGGCTTCTGCGCAGAACGTGCGCAGTGGCCTTCTGCGCAGAATGTGCGCATTAGGCTTTTTTTTTTTTTCTCCATTTAACTTAATTAAAAAATATATATATTTAATTTAATTTAATGTTTTTATATTTAATTTTACATTTCATCATCATTTCTCCGCGCTGGTTCAGGGGTAAATGATGCTGGTCTTCACAGGTGACCTACGCAAACCTGTAGCCGGCTGCGGCGCTTCCTGGTTCTTCCCGGCACTACAGGCCTCTGTATGCTTCTCCGAGTCCGTTGCGGAAGGACGGATGGACGGAGCGGACGGACCCTTTTTGATTTATAGTTCTACGAGCCTTTTTGTTCCGAAAACAATTCACCGCCAGAACAGTAGATGGCGCAACGGAAGTCGAGCTTAGAGAAGCCTACCTCATGAGGTATATAGAAGAAGTCCACGCTGGTTTATTTACGTCCTCCCGGCTCCTCACACACAGTGAACGATGACAACAGAAAAAGGATGTTGATGACGCGACAGTTTTGCTGAAATAAAGTGACACCCAGCGGGTCATAATGCTTTTGTTATCGTGTCTGTGCGCAGCGGTTCCCCGGTCTTGTTTCCAAACTGCGTTGCTAATTCAACAGCTGCAACAGCTTGAAGCTACACGGAGGCAGCTAGCCCCCCCCAGCTTCCACACACAGTCAGCAGGGACACCCGATACTAGCTACTACCAAGTGTTTGCTTCTAACCTGACGGTGTTTGAGAAACAGTGTCATGAGAGCCGTGGGATTAAAGTCAGCGGGTTTTTGCGCTGTTCCCACCGCAGTTAGCATGGTGGCTAGCCCACTACCCCCGTTATCAAAGTTCGTTATAACCGTATGTGACCGTACACACATGCTGTAAGTGCTCTAACCAGCCACCGTCAGCCGGACAACGACGCTGGCTTAACACACTTGTCACATTAATCATAGAGTCGTAGTTGTGATTTAGGTTTATTGTGATTTAGGGGATGAAACAGGAAGTTAGAGGTCCAGAAATAATGATGTCCCGAAATGCTGGCGTTAGCTGACCAATCACAGCCTAGGGCTATCCGTTGGCTCTCCGCCATTTCGACGTGTAGTTAAGGCCTCAGGCCTTCAGTATGCTTCTCCGAGTCCGTTTTGGAATGACGGACGGACGGATCGGACGGACCCTTTTTGATTTATAGTTCTACGAGCCTTTTTGTTGTGAAAACAATTCACCGCCAGAACAGTAGATGGCGAAACGGAAGTCGAGCTTAGACAAGCCTACCTCATGAGGTATATAGAAGAAGTCCACGCTGGTTTATTTACGTCCTCCCGGCTCCTCACACACAGTGAACGATGGCAACTAACAGAAAAAGGATGTTGATGACGCGACAGTTTTTGCTGAATAAAGTGACACCCAGCGGGTCATAATGCTTGTGTTATCGTGTCTTAATGCAGCGGTTCCCCGGTCTTGTTTCCAAACTGCGTTGCTAATTCAACAGCTGCAACAGCTTGAAGCTACACGGAGGCAGCTAGCCCCCCCCCCCCCCCTCCCCCCAGCTTCCACACACAGTCAGCACGGACACCCGATACTAACTACTACCAAGTGTTTGCTTCTAACCTGACGGTGTTTGAGAAACAGTGTCATGAGAGCAGTGGGATTAAAGTCAGCGGGTTTGTGCGCTGTTCCCACCGCAGTTAGCATGGTGGCTAGCCCGCTACCCCCGTTATCAAAGTTTCGTTATAACCTCATGTGACCGTACACACATGCTGTAAGTGCTCTAACCAGCCACCGTCAGCCGGACAACGCCGCTGGCTTAACACACTTGTCACATTAATCATAGAGTCGTAGTTGTGATTTTGGTTAATTGTGATGTAGGGAATGGAACAGGAAGTTTCCATTCCGAAATGCTGGCGTTAGCGGACCAATCACAGCCAAGTGCTAACCGTGGGCTGTCCGTCATTTCGACGTGTAGTTAGAAAAATGAGAGCTGCACGAAAAGCTCTACGAGGAGCCTCGGAGAGGCCCGGAGAGGGCGTTCCACGTTGGAGAGGGCGGTCCTATCTGTCCGTGTCCGTCAAAACGCAGAAGCATACATTGGCCTTTAGTATGCTTCTCCGAGTCCGTTTCGGAATGACTGACGGACGGATCGGACGGACCCTTTTTGATTTATAGTTCTACGAGCCTTTTTGTTGTGAAAACAATTCACCGCCAGAACAGTAGATGGCGAAATGGAAGTCGAGCTTAGAGAAGCCTACCTCATGAGGTATATAGAAGAAGTCCACGCTGGTTTATTTACGTCCTCCCGGCTCCTCACACACAGTGAACGATGGCAACTAACAGAAAAAGGATGTTGGTGACGCGACAGTTTTTGCTGAATAAAGTGACACCCAGCGGGTCATAATGCTTATGTTATCGTGTCTTAGCGCAGCGGTACCCCGGTCTTGTTTCCAAACTGCGTTGCTAATTCAACAGCTGCAACAGCTTGAAGCTACACGGAGGCAGCTAGCTCCCCCCAGCTTCCACACACAGTCAGCACGGACAGCCGATACTAACTACTACCAAGTGTTTGCTTCTAACCTGACGGTGTTTGAGAAACAGTGTCATGAGAGCCGTGGGATTAAAGTCAGCGGGTTTTTGCACTGTTCCCACCGCAGTTAGCATGGTGGCTAGCCCGCTAGCCCCGTTATCAAAGTTCGTTATAACCGTATGTGACCGTACACACATGCTGTAAGTGCTCTAACCAGCCACCGTCAGCCGGACAACGCCGCTGGCTTAACACACTTGTCACATTAATCATAGAGTCGTAGTTGTGATTTTGGTTTATTGTGATGTAGGGAATGGAACAGGAAGTTTCCATTCCGAAATGCTGGCGTTAGCGGACCAATCACAGCCAAGTGCTATCCGTGGGCTGTCCGTCATTTCGACGTGTAGTTAGAAAAATGAGAGCGGCACGAAAAGCTCTCCGAGGAGCCTCGGAGAGGCACGGAGAGGGCGTTCCACGTTGGAGAGGGCGGTCCTATCTGTCCGTGTCCGTCAAAACGCAGAAGCATACATTGGCCTTTAGAAAAATGAGAGCTGCACGAAAAGCTCTCCAAGGAGCCGCGGAGAGGCACGGAGAGGGCGTTCCACGTTGGAGAAGGCGGTCCTATCTGTCTGTGTCCGTCAAAACGGAGAAGCATACATTGGCCTTTACGCCGCCGATGCGAACAGCCAAAGTATTTAACATGGGCGAGGAAAGGAGGCGGAGCGCTTTTCACAGCGCTTCTACCTCCGGTGCGTCCCCGGGGTTAGAGGATGATGGTGTGACGTTAATGTATTGTTATACATTGCATGTGTCACGTCATGATAAATCCGTCTCCTATGTCGCCTGTACCAGGAGCCGCCCCTGGCACTGGTTATCTTGGCTCGCTGTCTGGCCGGTAACCAGCCGTCCGGACCGCTCCGTGAATAAGGAGGAGGAGATGTTTCTTTACTTGGAATGCGGCCACTTTATTTCTCGGATATACAGCAGGAGCAACACTCGAATCACCTCTAGGTGCTCCGTCACTTCTCCTTATAAACACACTTTTAGCGTATTTTCCCACAATACCCTGGTGCACTACGTCACACACTACAAACTTTCCTTAAAGGGGCAGGCCATACCTGCAACACAACAGCTCTCGGTCTCATATACAGATGGCAAGAGAAAGCAGAGACGCAGACTCAGCAACTACATCCGAGATCCGAGGCACCTTATTATTATCTGAGGGATTTTTACACACTGTCTGATAAACATTCCGACAGTAAAGGCAAGGGGTAGTGATGGATAAGGTTTTCTTTAACAAGTTAAGTCTTTCATTCTCACTGTCCACCTTAAAACTATGAAATGAACTGAAATATGAACTAGTTCAGAATTTAAATGGTGAACTATGAACGTGAACTATTCATGTTTACTTGTATGAACTGAACTTTGAACTAGTTCATGAGAGTAGTGAACTCGCACAACACTGCTTGGCAGTGCTGTTTGCCATTTTACTTCTGACCTAGAGTAAAGATCAGGAACTGGGCCGTGGAGATTAGTTTGGGGAAAGGAGCTGGAGGAAGGGTCTCAAAGCTAAAAGTTATTACAGGGAAGAAGAGGTATAGTTGAGAGAAAGGTGTGTGTGTGTGTGGGGGGGGGGCTAAAGGTGTAATTAAGGAGTAAAAGTTTTAAGAGAGGTCTGTGGTAAAGCAAAGAAAAACAAAAGGAGCAATAAATGAGCAAGGCAGAGAGTGCTGAGGAGACAAAACTGAGACGGTCGGAAACAAATGAGTACTGGAGTACAAATTGTTTAGATCGAGAGAAGAGAAAAGGAAGAGTAGAAAGAGGAAGAGAGGAGATGGAGGGGAAGGGAAGAGAGCAATTAAGCACAGAGGACTCAGGGTCCTGGATGAGGAGCGAATGAAGAATAGATGTTGATGAAGAGATTGGAACCGGAAGAGGTAAAGAAAGAAGGCAGGCAGAGAAATCGAGCAAAGGATGAAGAGCAGATAATAAAGGGGCAAAAGGAAAGACGAGAACACATAAGATGGAGGGAGGGGGGAGGAAAGCGTGGAGGAGGTGGGGTGGTGATGAGTCATCACCGGGCTCTCAGCCCTGGTGGGCTTGGTTGCTGTGGGGGCGGCAGTGTGACACATATGGAAACCCATACAGAGGGATGTTGGCCGTCATGTGGCGTACATGTCTCATCCTGCTGAGGGGGCGGGTGGGAGACAATATAGGGATGCCACTGGGACACACACTCACACACACACTTGCACAGAAAGATGACGGCCGAGAGTAAAGCCTCATTAAGACTCTGAGGATGGATTGATGGTTATATCCAAAGGCAAAGAGACAAACGGTCAATACAGATGGAAGAAGCCCCAGAGCCTGAGTACACCTCGTGCCTTTGTGCATCTCTCACAGAAACTTACCTGCCTCATTCATTCTTTATTAGGTGGTGCAAAGGCAGGGGCGGAAGTGAAGAGGCAAGACATGGAAAAATCATTTCAAGCAATAACGTTAAATGTCCAGAGCTCCTCTTACTGAGGCAGACTGAAAGCTTCCTGGTCCGTTTTCCTCAGCTTCTCTGCATTCAATGTGTTCATTGCAGCTTTCAGTAAGAGGTTCTACCCACATTGCTGTTTCTGATTGTGTGTGTCATGCAAGACCAATTAGCTCATCACAGGAAAAGGGAAATTGTGGCTGCTGTGCACATGCTGCTTTTACTATATATGTTCTCTCACACGTTCATGCACACGTTCCAAAGAGAGAAAAACCATCCAATCAATAGGTTGCACGTCATAGTCGTTTTCGCTGTTCTGCAGTATGGATTTAAAATCAATGGATTTGTACTGTACCTCACTATTCATGAATGTGTGTGCGAATTAGAGATTGACCATTAAGGAACCATCACGCTTATTTTAGCATCAGCAACATCACAATCATGCGAATCTACCGTCAGACAGACACACACGTGAAACACACACAAACGGAAAAAAAATGCTCAGACCAAAACTGAAATTTGAAAACTTTCGTAGGAATCTGTATTTAATTTTTAAACTCTACATACATTCATACATCTCTCAAATAGGGGAGCAGACAGTACGTGTGAGTGTAAAATCTGTATATTTGTATGTGTGTGAATTTGTGTGCGTGTGTGTGTGTTTGTGAGGTGGGGGTGTTGCAGGTTAGGGTTTGTTGTTCCAGCTGCCTTCTTCACACCTGCATATTTATCATGTGCTTACAAAATGTGACAGAGAAACATGAGTGCCAGGGAGGCAACATGGGCATGTCTGAGAGCATGAATTTAGTTTCAATGAGTGAGTGTGTGTGTATGTGTGTTTGTGTCTGTATCCATTTGTCTATATAAGTTTGTTCTTACTGCATACATCCCCATTAGGGGTTGCTGCAGTGTTTTCCCAGGAGAAAAGAAGAATTTTTGAAATCCATTGTTCATATTTTCAATTACATCACTGAATCTTAATGAAAATACTATACAGTATTTTTACTCTGAAAATCTGCATAGGCCGTGATTAGAAAATGTTGATAGAGAAATCACATAAGTCTTGCAGCCCCTTTTGAGATGAAGGGTGGGTTTGTGATGTAAGTGCATCTATGATGCATGACTGTAAATGTATGTGTTTATATATAATGTATGAAAGCATGGGATCAAGTATGTGAAGTATGAGTTGGTCTGTGTGCATGAGTGCTTACATACATGTGACTGCATATGCGTATGCAAATATATGTATGTGTGTGTGTGTGTGTGTGTGTGTGTGTGTGTGTGTGTGTGTGTGCGGGCGTGCGTTAGTCAGTCGCTGTCTTCTCTCTCCTGAGTCTCGGCCAGTGAGCTTTCGTCAATATTTTCCAGGCTCTCTGCATGCTGGATGCTGAGCTCAGAGAGTGGGATGCTGGGTAATGTAGTCTGCTCAGGGTAGAGCCAGGGCTTATACCCAGGGTTGTGTTTCTGCTTCCACTCCGAATACTTCAAACCGGCTTTGTTGATCTTCTTCATTGCCTAGAGGGAATGACAGTTAATGTTATTACAGATTTGCATTGATCCTTAACAAGTTCAACAGAGAAACAGAAAAATAAATAATATCAGGGATCACCAGGAATAATTAGTACTTCAATTTTCATTCTTGGTCAACACTGACATGAGGTGGATTGAACTAAAAACATAGTTGAACTATACAGAAATAGTCAATAGGAGATGGATAAGTTACAGGGTCACAGGAGATCAAAACGACAATTATATAATCCTAAAGTGATAAAATGTCACATGTGAAAAAAAAGAATAAAGAGGAATATCAGGAGGGAAATATTGGTTGGGGACCTTGTGAAGAGCTACATGGACATACAGAGCCCTTCACACATTCCTCATAGCATCAAAGGTGCAGGAGCAATTATTTATTTATAAATTGTGAATGATAAAAAAAGACCTAGAAAAAAAAAGTATAGACTGTATCAAGATGGAAGACGCATCTCACTTCCTCCCACAATATAGAAATGAAGATAAAATATCAGGTATAAGCATGCGGCCATTTTGCACATTTGGACCCAAAGTCAGGACAGTAGCAATCGGGGATGGATCCTTGGTGTGGACGTCCCCTCGATACACACGCTCGACTAATCACAAGTCAGACTCAGCTGTCAATCATGACGTTTCACCTGGTTTTTTTGAGGGGGGCATCAAATAGCTAATCGAAACCAAACTTACTGGTTAAAAATTAACACTGGAACCAACAGCAGTGTGATAAGAACTACCTATGATGAAAACAATCATTATTTGAATTTATTTTAACTGTACTTAGATTTCTTTATCATTTCCACTGACATGGTGGTGGTAGGGTTTAAGAGGTACTGCAGCCAGCCACCAGGTGGTGATCAAGACGCTTTGGCTTCACTTTTGGTTAACTGTCGTCCTAATATACAGTCTATGTATTGCAGAAAACAGCGTGGTTATGTTCAGTGGGATTTATTCGTCTCACTGAGCTTCTATTTTTTCCCTCCATCGTAAAGGGATTTCTCCCAGGATGCTGTCTGCCTTTCTCAGGAGAGTCTTTGCCCTATTTCCACAAATGTGCACACACAGTTTACAGCAAACAACTGCAATAACCTGTATGTGTGGAATGTGTGAGTGCATATTTAATATATATTCAAGCTCTGCATGTTTCTCCTCATGGCAGCCTCTGTGCTGTGTTTAACCTGAACCCAGTGTCTGTGGATTAACACATCGACAAACGCACAAAACACTCAGAATCTGTGTCAATCTGCAAATTACTTACGCGAGGAGCAAGGTAGTGAGAAGACTTGTTGACAACCCACTTGGGTAATGAACCTGCAAAAAGAGACAGAGTGAGCAGAAGAAGAGAGAGAGAGAGAGGAATTGAGAGAGAATAGAAGACAGTCAGAGGAAAAAGGAAGAGGAGGATGGGGGAGATATTAAAGAAGGATTTAAAGGCTGTTTTACTGCATGTCATGTCATCCAGGATCAAAGTGAAGCTCTGAACAAACTTCACACTCAAACAAACACAGAAACACACAATAATACACACACCTTACAAATGAGTGATTATAGAAATTTGCACAATAAGCACTCGCATGCAAAAGAATGACAGTGAAGAAGTGAATTAAATGGAGAACAAGAGACATGGAGTAATGAATAGAAAATGAGACCAAAAAGAAAGAAGGGAGAGAGGAGAGGAAGAGGGACAGATCGAGAGAGTCCTTCATATGGTTACTATGACAACTCATTTTGACATAAAGGCAGGGGAATGAATCATTCATTAGAAGTTTGATCGTGTGTCAAGCATCTGAATGTGTGTGTGTTCAGTCTTTCTGTGATTTTAGTCTGAGTTTGTCCTTGTGTGCTGATTACTGTGTGTGTGCGCATTTCTATAGTTATGAGGGCCAATTCATTGTGAGGACATTGTGACTTTGTGAGGATATATTGGCTGGTCTTCATAAATTCAAAGGGCTGTTTGAGAACTCGGTTTTAGAATTGGGCTTAGGTGAAGGGTTAGGGTTGGGCATTTACTGTTGGTGTGATCATTAAGGTTAGGATAAGGGGCTGGGGAAAGCATTATGCCATTGAGAGAAAAGTGTGTGTGTGTGTGTGTGTGTGTGTGTCTGTGTATGTTTGTGTGTTTGTGTGTATTCGTTACCTCGTGGATCTATGTTGGCCATGTACGTAAGGGTACAGGCCTTGGGCCCCTGGCTCTGGATCATGTAGCCAGTCTGAATGGACACAGCTCGCACCATGTCCTTTTTCTGAGGGTATTTCTGGAGAGACAACACACATAATTCATCATCCTTGAACATTGCATCTTCCAGCAACCTGGTTATCTCTCAAATGTGTCCTTGATCGGAACACAGAATACTGGAAAATCTTAATTTATGCACATTTTCCTATTCAATTTATTTATTAACTTTCATACACTACAGCTAAAGTAATCCATCAGTTAATGCAAATAATACACATATTCAACCTAAAGCACAAACGCTCCATATTATAATATCTGCTTTATGTAGCCGACACCATCTTCAGAACTTTGTCTTGAGCTCTTTGTGAACATTTATCAAATAACATATAAAGGGTGTGCAGAGTCAGCACTGGAATTCAAGGGGGCTTTTTGTGCAGTTTTTAAGCTGCCGGTCAAGCTGATTTTCTGCTTCACAGTCATATTTCTAATGCAAATCCAGTCCAACCTAAACCCTGTGAATTACACAGCAGCACAGGCCAGCGTTAGCCCACTATTCCCAGCAGCCGGCTCATTTGACTACATATCTAAGAATATTATTTATGACTGTAAATTGCAGTACTGGTTAGCCTGTGCTAATTGGGACAGGCACAAATCCCACAGAGCAGCAGTCAGCCAATGACCTGTTATCAGAGGACATATATTTTCCTGCTATTTGACTCACAGCTGAGGCACCTACACCTCTTAACCAATAGGTTCCATTGTAGGAACTTCTCCTGAAAGATTTTGTAAAAGTTTTTGTAAAATTTTCTGGAAACTCTGCATTTACTTGGTTGAGCTAAAGCAGAGGATTTGTTTGTAGGCATGAGTGAGGGAAAGTTGAAGTATGAGTAATGCTAGCATGCGCAGAATGACAATGCTAGCATAAAGATGTTTTGCAGGTACATTTACCTTACCTGTTTACCATAGTATACCATGCTCACATGCTCACATGCTAATGCTAAAAACGACACTGCTAGCGTGATGAAGTTTAGCAGGTATGATATTTAACCTGTTGATTAGAGTGTTAGCATGCTGACTAAATGTTTTGTTTACCAAGTTCACCATAGTTAAGCATGTTAGCATGCATTTGGCAGGTATTCTGGCCAAAAACCAAAGTATTTGATCATACAAAAACTACTTGATTCTATCTCTATAGTGAAAGTTTACGTCAACAGGCCTCTTCTGACCATAATTGGCTATACAAAATGTAATTATCCACCCACTAGTGGTTGTAATACTTTCAGAATGGAACAAAGTAGTGGACCAGTTGTGGCATTGCATCTCTGCAGCCATGCTGTCACTGTGGCTTAAAGAAAAGTACTCAACAGATCAGCTGATAGAACAGTGGTTAGCTGTAGCACTTACATAAACATATAAGCCTCCCATGCCAGAATTAATTAGACTATAACAATATGCCCATTGTCCAATGGGAGATTTAGCAGTGGAGCAAACTAAAGATACCAGATACAATGGCAGCTGGGTCATAAAGGTGCTTTTTCGAACCTGTCAAACCAAAATAATCCTGGACGAGAGCTCATAGAATGTGAAGTCAGATACAGGACAAGTGGGCTGACTCCTGGCAGTGGATGCACAAACTCAACACTCCACTGAGTATCCCCTTAAGCTGCGCTTCACAAGTCAAGCTCTCAGATACTACTGACTATCAAGAGTGACCTTGGCTAATCACACAAAGTCATGCACACTCGTATGGAACACACTACCCAGTTTACACACACACACACACACACACACACACACACACACACACACACACACACACACACACACACACACACACACACACACACACACACACACACACACACACACACACACACACACACACACACACACTCTATGTTTATGTTCTATGTTTCTAACCACTTATTGATGCAGGAATGCGGAAGGCAAGACGGAAGTCAACAGCCAGCAATCACATGAGAGGTCTTATCCTTCTGTAAACACGATAATAGTGAAGGAAAATGGGATTGAGGAACAGAGACGGAAAAAGAGGAAAAAAAGACTGTGAAAGGAAAACCAAGAAAAAAGAAAACGAGACATGCAAAAAGAGGAGAGATAGAAGACGGGGGGACAGAGCGAGAGAGGAAGAGCTAAAAAGGTTCCTTGATTAACTTATTGTTCTTAGAAAATCAATCGGCAATTACTCGATAATTGATTTATCATATAAGTTGGACATTGTCAGACTTCTCAGTCACGAGGACTTGCAGTTTTATTTTGTCTTAGTGATAGTGATTTGAACACCCATTGGTCGTAGAAAAGCAAGCTGTTCACAACACTGTGAAATGCATTTTCACTGTTTTAAGCCATTATAAAGACCAGACAATCAATTGATCTGCAGATGAATCAATAGTGGAGTTAATCGGTTGTTGTACAGTAGCCCTAGAGAGAGGTGATGAGTAGAAGATTATACAAATGGATTATGCTTGTCCTCCTCTTCTAATTGGACAAGACACACAGATATGGAGCCAAACTAAAGGCAGGATTTCAGGCCTGATCAAAATTAAAGTCACTCACACAGTCGCATTGTTCTCTAATCAGTCTGTTTTCTCTTACTGACCTTTGTTAGTGAAATTCCTCAAATTCTTAAAGAGCATGAATGTAAGCTGAACTAAAAATGCACACATATTCAACTGAATTACATAATATGATCCAACACTTAAGTTAAAGCATTGCCAGCCACAGTATAGCTATCATTTCCCGAGGTAAATTAATCAAATGCAGGAGGTACATGAACACTCTGGTAAGGGGCCAAATTGTCTCTCCAGTTCCTGCCTGGATGCACTGGTTCCACTTGAGTAGACTGTTAAATGGCTAACGCACACAGTTTTGTTTTGCTACCTTTCCAAAGTGCAGCACATTGCAGCACAACGCCCTTAAGCTAAACAGGATAAAAGTTCACTCAATGTGATCCTGGAGTTAAAGGGACTTTCTTTAAAAATTGCATGTTTATGTGAATTATTATTATGTTTTTACATTTTCACATTTTCTTCAACGAATAATTTGAGGTTCTCTTGGGCCTTGGTGTAGGTATGCACTGTTCTATGAAGTCATGAGTGCCATAAATGCAAAACCCCGCTGGAGTATGTGCAACGTGTGTGTGTGAGTGTGTGTGCGTTATACTCACAACATGTTTGACGGAGTAGTTCATGATGATATAATCTTTCCCTATTGGCAGCCAGGAACGAAGTGTGATGACATCACGGTTCTGAAGAGGTTTTGGACACTTCCCTGTAAATTAAAAAGATAAATCTGGTGAACTCAACATTGTAGATCAATATGCACTTGTGTGTATCTGCTTCCCTTCACAGGCCCAAATGCAATTAGTGAGCAGAGGACTGACGTAAACAGTATGTGCAGCATATGTTTACACGTGAGAGTACCACATACATGAATAGTAACCGACATCCGCATTGACCGTGAGTTTCCCGATGTCGAAAGTCTCTATGACGTTTGTGTCCCATTTCCGTCTATATTCGATGTCATGGAGCACGTCATACATGGTCTCAGCTGACACGTCCTTGCACACCATCCGACACTGAGAGACAGAAAAAGAAGTGGTTTTAGTCAGGCAATGAAGAAGAAACTACAAAGAGCAAACACAGCTGAATTGACTTGCCTATTTTGCTGAATATGTATTTACAATATAACCAATGCAGGCTATGCAGCAGGAAAATCCATTAAATTTTAATGAAGCTGCATGCCTTAAGTTCAAGTAAAGGACTGTGCCAGTGTTGAGGAGAACTACAGAGTTTGCTGCTATTCACGCTGACAAAGGTAAGAGCGAACAAAAACAACCCCAGCACAAAGTCAACATCCACGCTTGATCTGATATGCAAACCCAAATAAATGAATTTAGAGGAAGTATGTAAATATAAGTGCGGAAGGATTCTGCACACACTCAGGATAGGACAGATAAGGCAAGTGATGTGTGAATGATTAGACATCAGATGGCCGGAGAGTGTCAGTGTCTGAGAGCAGTGTGCGTGTGTGTATGTGTGTGTGTGTGTGTGTGTGTGTGTGTGTGTGTGTGTGTGTGTGTGTGTGCATGTGCGTGCGTGCGTGTGTGTGTGAAAGAGGTAGAGAGATGGAGAAGTTGTTCTAGAGGCAGACCATGGACCATATATGAGTCATTACTAGACCTGAGCTCTTAAATGGAAAACAACACATCAGAACAGGACAGAGACAAACACAAATTCACACACATGCGCACACACACAGTTATGAGAGTAAAGGGGAAGCTGAGGGTCTGGCTGCTCAAACAGTGACAGGTCCCCTGCTTTTTTGGACAAAGGGATTAGGATATGTACAGTTTAAAACCAGAAATGAGACTGAACCATTTCCAGCTGCAACCCAGATTCAATGATACATATCTAAAATGAATGTAGGTGGAAGTACACTGGCGACCATTTTGGGTCAAAAAGTCTACTTAAAGAAATCTTAAAGTAAGTATAGGGATTTATTTTAACTCTCGCTGGATTTAGCTGTTTATCTCCATATGTGTTGATATGGAAATAGTCTTGTGTAGGTTTGTCACACAGCTTGTTAATGAAACCATGGGGACTCATGCCTCTGCCAGGGTTGGAGTAGATGGCAGTGTACATACACAGGCCATGTAAAGAGCGGTCTGCAGCCCTAGAGTCAAGTTGTTACTACAGTTACAATTATCAGGGGGTTTAAATAATAACAGGAGTCTTAATAATAACAACAAGATGAAAGAGGAGGGAGAGTCGCAGAGAGGTAAAGACATGATAGGACAAAGCTATGGAGATTTAGAATCACAAACAATAAGAGCAAGTGAGCGTTCAGAGCATCGGCCGAAAAACAGAGTAGGAGAAGAAGAGTAAATGAGAAAGAAGTGGATGGAGCTCGTCTGTCCCAGATGGATTTGAACTCCCATCACAAATCAGTTCAGAAGGTTTGAAGCTCCGCCTGTACCATCATGTTTCCCGTGTTCCCTGTGGGCTTAATTTGAGAAGATGATCACCATCTTCACACTACACTGGGTTTACAGCTGTTGAAACAGGAGGTCTTCTCTCAGTCACATCCATACCAAAAGCTTGTAAAATATCATGTGCTGCACATATGGAGAAATGCACTTGCAATTTAAGGTGTTATCTGTAGAGCTCCTTCAGATATGAATCAGAACAACTTAGAGGAGACATATGCTCATATTCATTCATTTTAATTTGGGTTATTACTTTTAAAGGTTGACATGCTCTAATGTTCAGAAAACCCACTTTCCTCAGACTGTCCATTGCTGCAGCTCCACTTTTCAGCCTGACTGAATTGCTCGGTTTTAGTTCCTGTCTCTTTGAGGCCCCCCTCCTTATGAACCCCCGTCTGCTCTGATTGGCCAACTGCCTACTCTGTTGCTGCTATTGGTCATCTGTTTCCAAGGTGTGAAGTGTCGACATCAGAAAAAGAGGTGTTACCCACGTAGGAGACACCGACGAGTGTGTCGAGATAATTCAGGTGATAAGAGTTGACGTCAGTGTCGGGGAGCTGTTTCGTCACTTCCTGTGTCTGTCTGCTGCACAAACACAAAGTTAACACAAAGCTAACACTGGTTATAGTGATGGTGTTTGTTGTTAACGTGTAAAGTGAGCATAGGTCAGCAGGGGAGTGAGGAATTGGGGAATGATGTCATACTAAAGGGAATGAAGCGCAACTGTGAGAATGGAAAACTCACAAAAAGTCCCCATTTAAAAAAAGGCTTCCGGCAAAGATCGAAATTAAGTTAATTGTTCAGGGACCAGAAAACACTAGAATTCTCAGTTGACCCATTTCGATTACACTTGTTCAAGAAATGTAATAACAAACTTGTAGCAGTTTTCTTGCAGGTGACATTCATCATATGATTGCGAATTCGCTGTACGAATAAATGCAAGACAAAAGTAGGATAAGAAAACAAACATGCTACATGGCACCCAATGTTACTAGGTGCATTATAGCTATATGTGCACTCACTGCTGAGCCCGTCATTTAAATCAACTTTATTTATAGGGTCCTAAGACACAGACAGAGCTCACAGGGCTACACCACAGCCAAGACGTCCCAACACAAAAACCCTCAGAGAGAACGAGTAGATGTGATCAGGGAACAGGAAAATAGAGCTGAATCCATATGACAAAACAACAGAATAAGATTATTTAAAATTTCTGGATGTGGCCCAGGGCATGAGTATCACCTCATTAATATATTAACCCAGCAAATCACTGGATCTTATTAATGGTTCTACTGAAGAGGTAGAATGAGTTATGATTTTGCTCTCAGACATTGATTCATACTATGGAGAGAAATCTAAAAATATGCGTTAGATTCCAGTAATTCATACTCAGAGATGAGATGGCTCAGTCACATGAGCATCAAAGAGTCGAGTCTGAAAGTATAATGCTCCAAATATCCGGGTGAGCAGAAGGTCACAAAGGTCAAATAAAGCCAAATGCGTCGGTAAATACACAGTGGCCATGTACACACCTGGTATTAACCTGTGGTTTTTGTTATCCAATGACAAGTTGACAGCTCTGAGTGGGTGTGTTCACACCTGGCATTAAAATCTGGCCCCATGTTCATCTCGTGATCGGAGCTCACGTCCCTGCTCTATACAAACAAACACGTACGTCATTTCTGTTCATGAAGAACAGTGTGGGGTCACATCAATTAGAGAGGAGCTAACACAGACGACAAAAATGTGTTCTCTCTCACCAGAGCTTTCTGAAAGGCACAAAAACATATTTAACTAGTTGCAAAAGCGTCACAGAGGTTAATCATTAACAAATACTTTCAAACCCACCTTCAGAGTTTAGAGGTTTTAAATGAAACTAGTCTGCAAGTCTTTCTCTCACAGTCCAAAGACCTGCAGATTGGGGTTAGGTTCATTGGAGACTTTAAATTGACCGTAGTTGTGAATGGTTGAAGCATGTGACCTGGTTTAGCAGAGGCTAATGAACGGCTAGTTGCTGCTGTTGTACAGGACTGAATGATATATCAACCTCATTAATTAACGTGTAAAATGTAATACACAATAATTTTTTTCTGAAGATGTTAATAAAACTGATTATTGTGATCTCTGTAAAGGTATATTGATAATGTATTAGGCAGTCTGGATTAGACTGTACAGGTGTATCTTTATACATATATATAAGTGGCCACAGAGATGTATAAAGCCTGCAATATGAAAATTAGAAAATACATTTTAATACATGAATAATACTCCAATAATATATCTATCTAATATTAATACACTTTCAGCAGAATTACTTCTTTTATGTGTATTTACTATTTATATTTCTATCAGCCATTTTTAGAGAATCATTTTGATTGCAGGACTACTAATATATTGTATTTCAATATAATGTTATAACAACTTAAATTTAGTAAATAATGTAATAGAAAGTCTTAAGCACTGTGAGTAAGGAAACAGAGTATGGGAAGTCCAGGGTAAAGATCTGTGTGTCAGAGACAAGCTCATTTACTGTTCAAATGTGATAAGATATTGTTGAGTCATCCGATGCAGAGCTGACACAGCAAATGCAATGACAATCTAATAAAGGAATAGTTTACCCAAGAATGAAATTTCACTCATTTTCTACTGTGATCGACGCAGGTACACGGATCCGGAGGAGGATAACAGAGGACATTTAGGCTAAATTACCTAGTTTTGGCTAAAATTTGGGATTACTGACACTTGGATGACACCACAGGAGCATTGCGGAGGCATATTCGGTTTTCTTTCCAGTTGGTCTTTACGTTTGAGGAAATGGTCACCATTTACTTCAATTGAATTTGATCTGGCTGTAACACTGTCAATCCCTGAAACTCCAAAAATGTTTTGTTGACTCAAACACTTCACCCACCCTTCCATTGGCACAGTGGTGAGTAGTGAATTTTTTCATTTCTGGGTGAGAAAGTCAGAATAGTTTAAAAACATTACCCAGAAATGATGAGTGTGAGAGTTAGAAAAACGGAATAGTGGGAAACACTGCAAATTGATACTACAGATTACAAGCAGGGTATGCCTGATGAATCCTGCAGGCAGGACTGAAGGAAACACGGTTCCTTCTATGAAATGACATACTTGTTTCTGAATCTTCAACATGGACTCACCACATTGGAACAACAAAAACACATAAAGTCTTCACTTTGATTGGGTTTTTAAATGAATATATACATGAAATATGCCCAAGTTCTTCTAAAAGGGATAATCAATATTCATATGGTATCAAATTTGAAATCTATGAGATAACACTGGATGCCTTGTATCCACAGACAAACAGAAACAGTGCAGTGGAAAGAGAAAGAAAGGAAAACAAATGTGACAGATGAAAGAGGAGAAGAGAAGGGAGCAGAAGACGTCCAGCACAGAATGAAGCCTGCTCAATATATGCGGGGGTAATTCGTTTAGGCCCTAATTCAGTAAACTAAGCAGATGATGGAAGGAGAGATGGGGGTGAAAGAGAGTTTATAAAAGTCAGACACGGGGGGAGACAAAACGCAGGTACACAAACAGTATTTGTGAAGTTGTTTCTTCGAGCGTGTATTCACTGTGCTGGCCGCCCACACAGGGAGAAGCCCACGACCTGTGACCCCTGCACATCCCACCTACTCCACCCGCCTCATTCCATGTCTCGCCCACTCTTGTTCTCTCCCCGCGTTTCTCTTCCCTTCATCCCTTTGTCCCTCTTACCTGTCAACTCTCATCATTTGCTCCCCTAGGTGCTCATACATGATTGTGGGAGACAATTAGGAAAAAAATAAATAAAGAGGGGTGAGTGTGTGATTCAGAGCCAGGCATCCCTCTGTGTCAGCGTGGGAGCGGGCAAACCCAGGAGTGTTCATTCGATGTGTGTGTGTGTTTGTGGCAGCCATCTGACAGTTTGTCAAACTATTAACTACTAGCACACATATATATATATATACACACACATTGTGTGTGTGGAGTCATCTACTGACAATAAATGCTAAATACAAAACAGATATTATTATCATCATCATGTGGATATTAATGATAATAACCATTATTATTATCATTGTCATTGTTATAATTGATGATGATGATGATGAAAATTCTCATTGTCGCCATCATCATCATCATCATCACACTCATCATCGACATTGTATTTGTCATTATTACTAGCATTATGATTCTTAGCATTATGATTTTTAGCATCATGATTATTAGCATTATGATTATTAGCATTACTAATATAATTGATGATGAAGATGATGATGATGATGATGATGGTTAGTGTGATTGATTACCACAGTGATTACACTGTGATATAAAAGCCATTATTGGTGAATATGGCTGTGGAGATGATTACGATGATAATGAGGCTGATAATAATTAGACCACTGATGACAATGACGATTGCCAGGCTGTTCTCTCTCTCATTCTCTGAGTTGGATATAGTGCACTGTTGTTGTTGTTGTTGTTTTGTTTTTTCCTATACCGCCATTAACGCTATATAGGAAAAGAGAAAGTGAGGCAGCAAGAAAGGCTGTGGAAAAAGCATCGTCAGTCTTTAAATAGAGAAAATGAGTGGTGCGTCAAGCTACTGCAACTGTCATGTTTACATAAAGATAGAGTGCCGGTTACATTATAGCTCTTTGTCCCGCCCAGACGCCAAATGTGTGTGTGTGTGTGCACTTTCTTCTTTAATGTTTACAGAAGCTGTGGTGAGGAAACACACCTGTCCTGTATGAAAAAGCATGAATAGGCAGAACAGTACCCTCTGCAAGCACAAACACATGCGCACTCTCTTTATTACACACCTCTCCTTTAGCACACACAGGACATAGCCTGAGGAATCGCAACGCAAATGATGGCTGATTCACACAAATCTGATAGGCAACACATACACACACAAAAATAACCTGCCTCACATGTATAAAGAAGGGGGGGGGGGGGGGGGAATCCCTCTGCTGTTGCGGACCCTGGACAGAAAGATAACACCCCTATGCACACAGACGCACGCCCATAACTTTATTTTACAAAGTAAACACCTGGTGGCTCACTCACGCGCCTCAGATCCGGATACACCAGCAGGAAAGCACAAACACACATATTGACACAGAGAAGAAAGTGTCCAGTTTCTGTCTCTAAATATGGGAGGGAGGCTTTGTTTCCCAGACTAACTGAAAGTAATCACACGCTCTGCTTTGCTCAGATCAGTAAACCCTCCCAAAAACCTGTCAGCTGTGAGGCCAAATCCGTCTCCCAAATGAAATTGACAACATGACAAGAGAGCTTGAGCCACTAAACGCACTCAATTGTCAGTTAGTGTCCCGGCCGACAGCTGAAGCTAAGTGGAGAGTGTCGTGCGTGCTGTCATAGTGAACTGCAGCTGAAAGTGTGATATAGCTGCTTCTTTTGTATTTATTCTTTCTACTTTTAACACTTTCCACAGGGCTGTGGGTCCCAGATTCTGCTGAACTTAACCTAAAGTTTCATCATTTATTCAAGTATGTATGTTTGCGCAAAATAAATACATGTATGCATGAATGTCCTGTAGATATTTATACATTTTAAATACAAAAGCCAGGTAAGGATGGGCAGAGCACCTGAGGCAAAACATGAATTACCTTTAAATAATTGATTTTGTTTGATCATTTTAATTAGGATCTTGTATACAATTAAAACAAGGATGTTTGTTGTATTCAACTTTTTATTTTAACATGTGCAAACAACCAGAGATAATGAAATGTTTTTTTATAAGTGTGCTGTTGAGAGTTCAACTGAATAATTGTTTTTCATCTGGGCCTCTGTCCCAGAACACCATCTAAAAAAGTAATACTAAGGACTGTGGTCAAATATTATGTGTTAGGTGATACGCAAAAATGTTTTCCAATGGCTTAAAGTGGCTCTTCTGCTAATGCATCAACTCCCAAGACAAATATTCACAGTGGCCACCAACTGCCATGGCTGCTATTTGCATAGATAATTAAATTTACTCTTTACTCTTACCTGAAGTAGTGCACCTTAGTTATCATGGCCCAAAATAGCATCTTTAAACTGCAAATTTTGAATGGATAACAAATCTAATTGTTTAGCAGTTGATGTAGTGTATGCTTCACTACCCACAAGGACATGGTAATGGCTGCAGATCATAGTTTCCCTGGCGGAGTTTATGACGTGTCCCTGGAGAATGAAACCTGTCTCCTGCGGCTGACTCCTGCTCTCACTGCAGGTAATTTCTTATATTGAGTATCAGGCAGTAATTCACAACCTGATCACTACACACATTTCTATCAGTGAGTCTAACACAGGTTGAACTCACTACACAATGATCATGGAAATGAGTCTACAGTTGCACTGGTACCATTAGATTGGGACCATTTCATTCCACCCCATTTGTTTCTGTATTTACATAGTGACAACATACAGTACAGACAGAACGCTATCACTGTGTTACTGTGGAATCTGGTTTTAGTGGTTGGGAGAAGCCTCGGCAGCTCCAATGGGGCGATGCAGCAAAGAGCGGGGGTTCAAGCACTTCAGCAGTTTGAATCATGTGGGAATTTAGAGTTCTTCTCTGCCAGTGTGATTAAACAGTAGAGTTTTATCTCTCCCCTTTCGCTGTGTGTTTGTTCAGACCTTCCCACAAACGTGCCCTCATTCTTTTTCCTATGAATATTTGTAACAGATCTCAATAGAAATGCACTATATTAAGTAGGGCTGGGGGATAATACAATATCAATAATTATCGCCATATAATTTCCATTAATAGCTATATTACAAAAGTTTAATATATATTGTTATAATGCTTATATAAGCACAGTCAGAAACAGAGGCTGATCTTGGATTTTTCTTAAATCGGGGACCATAAAGGGGCCCCCATTTAACAAGGGGGCAAATTATATGTCCAAAACCCATGCACACCTCCTCACTCAGTGAAGTACAATCCTTGTTTATTGTTACCTCTGTATTATTCATCATTGTATATTCTTATTAAATAGTTCCTTGTTCAAACAGATTGTGGAATATTAGAAAGAAATCTCAATATATTGACATATCAACTGTCAGTAAGTGTGAGTAAGTTTATTTTAAAAATAAAAAACTATTGACAGGAGAGAGGCACTTCAGGGGCCAATCATACCGCCCCCCCCCCCCCCCCGGCCCCGCCCCTGGTGGGGAGGTATATCACACATCTGATCTGCCTCAGAATGTTTCCTGTTTGTCATTCTTAGTTCTTAAAGAGTTTAAAAACCCAACCTTTACTCAACAGCAAAAGTCAGTCTTTACATTTTAAAGACATTTTAACGTGATATGTATGATACATGTCACATTATTATGATAATCGATAATGATATCTGTATAAAAGATACAAATAACAATAAATAAATGACAAAATGCATGAAAGCATGAAAAGTAGGGACATTGCTAGACACAAAATATTGCTTATCCATATGGGTAATTATCAGGATAACTTATTTATCGTGATAACTATCATTATATCATGATCATGATTATATTGCTAATCACCACGTGACAACACCTATCGTGCTAATTATGGATATCGACCGATTCGTAAAATGTTTATCGATAAACTTTTTTTCCACATCATCCATAATTCTTTTTTTACATACGAACTTGCAAAACACCCCCCTGGATTAACAGTGGGACATATTTCACACCTGTGGACTTTAAAGTGGTCTCACCTTAATTTGGTGGACGGAGTTCCCTTCCTCCAGACCCTGGGTCCACACAGTGATGCCTCCCTTGTTGCAGCTCATTCTCCAGCCCTCCTCGGACAGACACTCGGCCTTGAAGCTGGCGAACGCCCCGTCATCCGGGATGGCCACGGTGTGTCCAGACATGGCTCGTTTACCGGGAGACGGAGAGCAGACTCCTGGTGGGGCCCGGCTGGAGACACGGAAGCAAAGTAGAGCCGATGGTCGGCCCCTCCTGTCCTGTCCGGTCCTCCTCTTCGACTGGGAAGAACTTGTCTAATTCAATTTCCTCCCTGCGAGCAGCTTTGGTGGGCTGTCTTGTGGTGATCCGTGAGCGCGTGTGAGTGCGAGCGTGCGCGATCGGGGAGGTATTACCGCAATCAAGCCCCGCACGAGAACAACTGCACACCGGGAGGGAGCGGAGCCGCGCACGGGGAAGTGATGGATAGAAGGACCCCCCCAAAAAAAGACGAGTGGAGATGTGTGGCAGTTGATGGAATAAGTTGAGCAGTCCTCACTAACAGCCGCTCCTCTCACAAACCATATGCTTCTCTCTCTCTCTCTGCAGTCCTGTTATCATCTCCATCGCCGCGTCGCTCGCTGTGGCAGGTGGTGGAGGAGGAGGAGGAGGAGGAGGAGATGCGGTGAGCAGTAAGAGGAGGAAGAGGGGGGAAGAGGAGGAGGAGGAGGAGGAATCCGGCTGAGCAGACAGGAGAGACGCAGAGATGGAAACGCCCCCCCGTGCTGCCTCTACGTGCTCCTCGTAAAGCTCGCGTGTCTATAGCCTCAGGGACATTTTGTTCAGTGGAATTCTCTTGATTGGAAACGAGGAAAGCGGGTTTCACGACACGATACAATAAGTCACGACACAGTGCGATACAACATGTGTTGATGAGAAGCGATACTGTACCACATGCTACGATACTATACAATAAGTGCGAGCTACATGTTTGTGGCAAGTAACGTCCCTGCCCTTCACACCTGTCATACATTTGACATTTATTTATCTCTATTTCTATTTTTTTTACACAGATAAGAACCTATGAGTGTGAAATAAAGCTGAACTATATAAACTGTAACAATCATATAATATAATAGAATACGACAAGGTACGATGCGATATGACACAGTATGATACGATTCAATATATGATACAATACAATACAATACAAGACGACACCGGTCATGCTTTCAGGCAATCCTTTTTTTTTATTATTTCGATACAAACCAATGAGTAACTACAATATACTATAATAACTATAACAATGATACAAAATGATAGGATACGATACAATGCGATACGATGCGATATGACACAATTTGATACAATTTAATATGACATGACATGAAAACAATACCTTTCAGACTTTCAGGCATATGTTATGTTTTTTTTTTATATGGACATGAACCTATGAGTCTGAAATAAAGCAAAACTATATTAACTATATATATGATACAGTACAATGCAATTTGATAAGTGTAAGCTACATGTTTGTGGCTAGCAATGCATCCACCTCTCATGCTGTAATGAGGGATTCTTTGTATAATTTTATGTTTCGATTAACTGACTCAAAAACTGTGATCATACAACAGCCTTAACTGAAACAACACTAAATGAAGGTGAGTGTGTGTCACTTGCTGGAAACAGTATGGTTTGTAGCTCATAGAATTTTCAGGACATCGCAGCAACTGAGCTGTGTTCTCGAACATGTCTTTTTGGAGGAGATGCTGTTCAGTGGCTAATACAAGAAATTCCGCAATTTCCTGCAGGACTTGAACGTACCCCGCGCTACCCCAGCATGCAGACAAACCTGTCAGTAAAGTAGTTCGTTCACGGAGCAGCGGGGGCGCGCCTGGCTGCAGTTGGCTGACGTGTAGAATCACTGGGTGTCCCCCCCCCACCCCCCACCCCCCCCACCCCCTACCCCCTCCCCTCTCTGTGTCATGTTTCTTGGTGAAGCACACAATGATGCAGTATTTTTGAAAGTGCACTAACCTCTGTGTTGTATCTCCTCACTGCAGGCTGTCTCTCTCCATCCTTTTCTCACTCAGTCTCACTCTTTCATCAGCCTCCCCCTTCACCTTGAACATTTATAAGATCTATGGGTGTTTTTGTGACATCTTCAGGGCCAAATCATCTGAAGGACACTATAACATTTAGTTCTTAGGATCACATGTGTACATCTACCTGCTAATTCCACAAATGTTTCTCTCTCTGTCTCTATATGATTGTGGAATGCAAATCTCACCTATCTTTCATCTGATCAATTTCACACTCGGCATGCGTGTTGCAAATTCCTCGAGAAAGAGCAGTGCATACATTATTAATATTAGCTTAGACGACCAGCGCTCTGTAGCTGTCAGTGGGGGTTGGGCGGGTGAAGAGTGTCAGCGGTCGAGCCGGTCTTCCTCCTAAACTAAAGTACTTGTCAGCAAGTGGGTCAAACAGTGTGTCAAACAGCTTATATATAAACCACACACGGGAACAGTAGTAAAGCACATTCTGTTCAATTCAATGAAGAACATTGTTTATAAAATCTTCATTGCAGATAAACCAGGTAGGATGAATGCTCACGTCACTCTGCACCATAGACTTAATAAAAAGCTCTCCAAACAATATCCAGCTCACAAACAATAAAAAGTGACACACTGTTGTAGAACTGTTTGAGGTGGACTTACTGATGGCAAGGAATTATTCTGAAAGCAAGCAGCCAATTCCAAACAGGCATGACTGGGAGCACTAAATTCTGAGCATTTTTTGTGCTGTTAAGTTTCATTCATGGAAACAATAACAACGATCGCCAACCTAACATGGTGGTCAGCTATTATGAGCATGCACACAATGACCTGTGCATCATTGTCAGAGAATAACTGTCATTACTTGGGTATCATTTCATTGAGTAAATTAACCTAAATGTTATTGAAACTGTCTTTTCATCAGTGAAGTCAGTGTGGTGCAATGCAATGATCTTCTCATCGATACTCCAGGTTTTCAACAACAGACCTCGACCTTTGACCTCCTGGCACAGTCATGTGAGAAGGGAATTTGGTCACCTGGATAAGCTGAGCATGAGTTTAATGGAAACACGAGATCCGCTCACGACTAGTTCCAGCTGTGAGTCGAATGTCTGCTGTGGAAAACAAACAGCTCTGTGATCTGACTCATCTGAACACTATAAAGAACCAAGAGTGAAGAAAACTTTTATAGCATAATTAAGATAAGTGAGATATATTCAGAGAGTAACAAATTTAAAATACAAAAAGGACACATTTTTCACATGGAAAGAAAAGGAGAGTTGCTGTGTGATCATCAGACAAAAATACCAGTCAAATCCAAAACATGTCGCAATCTATCTCCCACAGTCCAAAGACATGATGATTAGATAATGGGAGGCTTTAAATTGACTTTAGGGGAGAAATTGAGTGTGAATGATTTTGTCTCTTCGGCCCTGTGATATGCTGGTGATCTGTCCAGGGGGGAGTAATCAATTGTGCTGACATGCAACACAAGTAGAAACCACTGAACAGACAATTTCTGCTGGACGTATTGACATGTCACCAACTTCAACTGAAATCTGTTTAACTGAGCCTGATCCAGATCCTCTGTTACTGAGTTAAAACTGGAGCATCGTGCAGGGACACTTTGTTAAAGACACCAGTTTCCACTTTATGCAGGTCAGTCTGTGAACCGTGCAGCGGACTGTCTCAAGACACAGCTTGCATTGTTGAGGAGCACATAACCATGACAGATCTTTGTTTCGTAACAAAACACTTTGGGAACATACACGGGCCTGCACATATCGACAGGCTGGTGTGGGTGACTCCAGCTGTATTTGTTGGAAGAGAAAGAGAGTGAATGTAGTGTATCGTCAGGGATCCACAATATCAGACCCACGCTCATACTCCTGGAGCATTTAGAGAGAGAGGACTGGTGAAGGTGCCAGTGGATTTATGGTGGGGGAGCGTGTTGTCCTCTATGAATCATGTATGGTGAGTGCACAATGAGCCTGCTGCCTGCACACCACACATCCGCCTAATAAATTACAGCCCTGCTCCACAGAGGGAGGCCCCACTCTTCGACACAAGGGTTCTGCTTCGATTGAATTTCAATCACAACAAAATAATATTTAGACAACATTCTTTCCTTGATCCTTCTGTGTCTCAGGTCTGCGGTTGTCTAATGGGGGGTCCATGGCACACTTATGATACATTGTTATTCTGTGTTGACACTGTGAAAAATGTTTTATATATAATTTATATCTCTTAATAAGACATTTCTCTTATGTGGTTTTCTAACATAAGTTGAAGTGTAAAAAGAGATATCCATGCGGGGGGGAGGGGGTCCAAAGCTTTCTGAACTATCCTTTCCCACCATGTATCCTACATTAAAGAAACTTTCTTTAAGTAAATAATATATATAATTGCTTTAAAAAATGTATATACCGTCTGCATAATGGAAAAAGGTCGTTTCAAAATTCAGTTTCACTGCAAATTTAAAAACCTTAAAGTATTATGTGGTATATCAAGTATTCTCTCTCTTTCGTGTATCGTCTTCATATGTCCAACTTCGTGTCGTGTAGCCACTCCCTCGTCTCAGGTCCCACTTGGAAGAGGCCCTCCTCTGAGGGTGGTCTATGCCGGGGACAGGTGGTGATGATGTGGTCGGCAGTCTGCTCAGGCTCCCCGCACTCACACGCTGCACTGTCTGTTAGGCCCCACTTCTTCATGGACGCTTTGAAGCAGCCAACCCCTGTGCGAAGGCGGTTCAGGAGGGTCCATTGCCGGCGAGGTAGATCTTCTCCCTCAACGCCACCTCCAGGATCCTGGATGTAATGGTGTAGGCGTGTCTGTCCTGCTGACTCCCACTCCTGCTTCCATGCCGCTGCCAGCCAGGCTTTGGTTGTCAAATCCTCCGGGATGGAAATAAGCATCTCTTGTGCGGCCTGATTGTATGGGTGGCGGGACTTGAGTCTGCTTGGAGGTGTTGCCATGGTGGTGGTTTCATGGAGGAGGTGCCAGCTGTGTTCCTGGGCTTTCCTTGCCAGGGCGAGGGTAGCAGCCTCTCGCCGTAGGCCGGCTGGCGCTATTCCTGCTAGGACTGGCAGGTAGAACACGGGGGTGGGTTTCAGGCAGCCACTTATGATCCGGAGGGCATTGTTGATGGCCGTATCGACCTTCTTGGCATGTGGGCTTCTACTCCAGGTTGGGGCACAGTACTCAGCTGCAGAGAATACGAGGGCTTGTGTGGAGATACGTAGAACCTTGGCCGAGGCCCCCCAGGTTGTACCAGCTAGGCGCCGGATGAGTGAGACCCTTGCTGTTACTTTAGCCCTCACTTCATCCAAATGCTGTTTGTAGGACAGTGTCCTGTCTAAGCGTACGCCCAGGTACTTTGGGGCCTGCTGGAACTCCAGGGGTTTGTTGTCCACTGAGATCTCCAGCTCCCTTCTTGCTTCCCTGTTGCAGAGGTGGAATGCTGCTGATACAGTCTTTCCCTTACTGAGCTGCAGTCGCCAGCTTCGAAGGTAGGCAGCCAGGACGTCCATGTCCTGATTGAGACCCTCTTCAACCGCCTTCCATGTGGGCCGGTGTAGCATGATGGCTAGATCATCCGCGTATCCATACCTTCTAGATGTCGTCACCGGTAGGTCAAAGATGTAGATGTTGAAGAGCATCAGTGAGAGGACAGACCCTTGTGGGACCCAGTTTCTCAGCCTCCTGAGCCTGCTGCGCTGGCCGTCACTGGTCTGGAGGATGAAGCTGCGGTTTGACAGCATCTCCATGATGAAGTTGACCATATGACGGTCCGGGATTGTTCTCAGCAGCTTCAGGTGGAGTCCGCGGTGCCAGACGGTGTCGTAAGCAGCAGTCAGGTCCAGTAGTACCACCCCAGCTTTGGTTTTGGCCTGGAAGCTGTCCTCGAGATCTTGTGTGAGAAGGGTTACCTGGTCCACTGTAGACCTGCCCCGGCGGAAGCCAGCCTGTTCCCTCGGTAGCTGTGAGTCAACTACTGGCTCAATTCGGCTGTGTATCATCCTCTCCAGGATTTTAAAAGGGACGCACAGCAACGAGATTGGTCTGTAGGACTTGGGGTCATCCGCAGGTTTGTTGGGTTTCAAGAGGGCTATGACAGCGGCCCGTCGCCATGCCCTTGGGAGCTTGGACCTCCGGAGGCACGCAGAGAAGAAAGCACACAGCCAGGCGGATGTTATTTCGCTCTGGTGGATCACAAACTCTGGGTGGATGTTGTCGGAGCCTGGTGCCTTGCCTTGTTTGAGTTTGGCCATAGCGTCCTTGAGCTCAGCTGGTGTGAAATCTCCTGACAGGTTGGCATTGACACTGGCCGCCCTAGAGAGACTGGATACCTCGTGGGATGTTGAGCGGGCAAACTCTTTGTCTGCGTCTGGGAAGCGGCCATTTTATCAAGTATTCTGTGCAGGAAGTATTACATTCATGCAACATTCCACCTTTGCTATGTGATGCAGACACTTCCTGCTTTGTAGGTATGTGTGTCGTTTGGTTTTCTTTCACTAGAACAGAAAAACTAGAACAAACAAACAAAAAACTCACTTCTATTCAAGTGTGTTTACATCAGGGAGAGCGGCAGGAAATACATTTATGTCAAATAGCATATAAAACTTTTACCGCTTCAGAATATTTTCAATCATTAATAATGAAAGAGGAAGCAACGTTTAGAAAATAACAAGTCAAATTTGAATTTCCGTGAAATGAACGTCAACATGATAGCGTCAGCAAACTCCTCTTTGTTTATTTTCCCGGCATAAATCCTAATTATTCTGCACAGTTTCCCCCTGGTGATCATGGTCACCTCCCCCTACAGCACCTCATGTCACCAGTATGAGATCCACTGATCTACACATTAACAAGGCTCACATGAGAGCCGGGAAGGAGACTGATTCAGGCCTATTTGAAGCATTTAAATTAACTAAGAGGAATGTGAAGCATTTGACTGGGAAAACCTACAATAAGGATGCAGAAGTGAAAAGTGGGACCAACCAGGTTACATAGCTTGCATGTAGAGTTCTATATTTTGCTTCTGCTGTTTGGATGTGAGCCTAAAGTTGCCCAGTTGTAAATAATGAGGCCCAAATATCCGAAACAAAAGTGTGCATTGTTTTTGGCAAACATGCGGTGCTATGAGCATGGTGTAATCTAGATCTGGACCCTAAAGTGGGCCATGTGGTAAATGGTGAATATGGCCACAATAGCACAAAACTAATGTGGTTTACCTGGTTGATATGCACTGAGTCCAGAGCTGGCAAACAGAGGTTGACCGCTCAAGTGCCGTCACTCCAAGCGGTTTGTGTGTTTCCTGTTTCCTGATTAAAAGGGAAATCTCCAAATCATGTGTGAAATCCACGAGTAGAATTAAAGAGACTCCCTGACTGGACTGGTTTGGTGCAGGAGAAACCACACCAGAAGAGTGCGTTGACGCCACCTGGCGGCCACAGTGGTTCTGTCAACGGGGCAGGCTCCACCATAGACAACAGCTTGTCTCATCACATTTTGGTCAGAGTGACTGTCCCATTGATAACATGGGAACACGAAGGCACCAGAAAAACAAAACACACGGTTCCCCATAGGAGACCAAAGGGAAAAAAAAGAGGAGCACAAAGCCTATTTAACTGTAAAGAGACAAAACCTCTTGTTTCATTTGTTTGAATGGGACTGTAACACTCTACCGATGTTTATATTGTTGATATTGATTAAAATTGGCATATAACACAGTTCACAATCAACCTGTCGATAAAACTGTTATTTTAGGCAAGAAGTTTCAAAACCATCCGTTAGAACAGGTCAACGTGACGCATGCGCACAAAAGGACCGACTTCATGCTTTATGGAACCTTTTTATCTTAAGGCTCTTTCTCCATCATCGTGCCACTTTGCAGACATGATCCACTTTAAGCAACAATCACTTGTTGAACACCTGAGAGCGCTGTAGCTGGTTCAGGCGAACACGGAAGTACGTGTACGATGCACATCTCGCCACAGTGGCTGAACCGTGTAGCTGCTGCAGAGTAGAACCACATTTCCCAGAATGCATCGCGCGTACTGCTGTCATCCTCGGTTGTGAAGCGCTTGTTTTGGTTCTGCTGACTGTGACTCTCCGCCTGTCACCCTAACCGGGCTTATAGCTGAACTGACGCGGCTGTAGAGCGTCCTCTGTCCCTGGGAACCACTGCCGCATCGACGGCTTCACCTCCCCTGGTTAGCCGGTGAGTGTATCGCCATGTTATCGTCCGTCCCCACCAGGCTCATCCTGCGAAGGTCGCGCAGCCTGTCACCGTGCAGCCGCGTGCTCCAGACCAGCGCGAGCGGCGGCGCGTGTCAGGGCGTCCGCGAGACACCGCTGGAGTCGAACCGGAACCCGATCGTCTCCACGTCGCGCGTGTCCAGGAGGGGGATTTTAACCGAGGACCCCGCCGCGACCAGCGTCAACCCCACGATGCAGTACCACCACCTCGCCCCTAGGTGGCTGTCCAGCCTGGAGAACCGCCGCAGCTCGTGGGCGGACCTGGCCAGCAGGGGGCGCAACAACAGCCGCTACTGGGAGGAGAGCGGCGGAGGTCACGGCCGGGGCTCAGGTGGAGGAGGCGGCCGGGCAGGAGCAGCCTCTGTCGGCGTGCTCTCTGCTGCAGCCGTTGCCTTCTGCCTGAAGAAAGACTCTGATGACAAAGGTAGACACTGAATCAGCTGGAAAAAAACTAAAAAAAAATACTGCTTAATGTTGTTGTTGTGCATTTGATAATAAACTCTTGAATCTTGACATTGTACAGTCATAGAATAAACACACTTTTCTATTATTAAGTCACTCATTAGTTTTGTAAAGATAAGTTTGGTGGTAGTCAGAGTTAATTAATACTGTGGAGAGACAGAAAGGATATTTGAGGGCTGATGCTCATATTAGGAGGTAAAAACTGATATATCGGCAAATATATATATATATATATATTGGTTAAAAAATTGGCGATAGTGTCTAAGATGTCATTATGAAACCCTATGAAAAGAACTGTGAGAGACTTAATACGGTCTAATTATGACCTTTATAATAATTAATGATGAATAACAAGAAAACATAAATACAATGACATACAAAGAACTTGAATTAAGAAAATAAACACACATGCACATCTTTTCTCAATTGTTTATTATGTAAAATAAACATTTTCATATCAGTAAACACTAACGCCCATACGATTTGAATCAGAACGGCTCCCATCGACTGATCTTTTTTTTGTGGTTGAACCGACAAATCAGTCTGGCTCAAATTTTTCTCTTTCTCCTTGTGTAATATTTTTTGTATCTGTTTCTCTTTTTGCACCATCAAGGTGATACTCTTCTGGAGGCAGCGAGGACCAATCAATCTGAAGAAGTGACCAGGTATTAGACTTCTTGTGTTTATCACATGTTTTTCTACTATTTCACAGACGTGTATATAAAACAACACTTTGCAAATTAATCACATGGTTCACAATGAAGCATGTTGATGCTTCATTGTGAACCAAATCATTCAAGGACAGCTGCAAGTACTACCCTTTTTTTTCATGTTGGCAATGGACTGTATCCCTGTTGAACCTGCCAGCAGTTGTGAACTAACCTCATCTGGGATCATTTAGAAAAATCTTAATTTCTGAACCCCTCTGTTAGTGTGGACATCTCATTAAAACTGTATCTAAGGGAGCTACAGTCAATTTCTTGACCGGTTTTAGGTTACTATTTTGGAAGAATATCCCCTGAATAATATATACTTATAATGCAGAAAATATCAAATTTCTCCAGTGTCCCAGCCCAAGTCATCTTCCTGAGCAGTTTTCTAGAATAGTCAGGAACATGTGGTTTTGGAAACACCCATTATCAACTGTAGTCCCACCACTAACCACTAGGTGGAAGAAGAGCATCGTCTGTGTGTGTGTGTGTGTCTGAGTAGGTGGTGTTTGTAGGATGGAAGTTCACACTCCACACCACTCAACACATTTTTACCAAATAGACTTGATTTAACTTTTGTTTGCATAACATTTATCTTTTTGAGATTCACAAATCCAATAATGTAAACACATGCAATTAGTTTAATTTGAAGCACGTCACCTGCAGATTCGTGTGTGTGTGTGTGTGTGTGTGTGTGTGTGTGTGTGTGTGTGTGTGTGTGTGTGTGTGTGTGTGTGTGTGTGTGTGTGTGTGTGTGTGTGTGTGTGTGTGTGTGTGTGTGTGTGTGTGTGTGTGTGTGTGTGTGTGTGTGTGTGTGATATACAGCACTGTACTATGCTTGTAGAACTTTTTGGTCCCATCTGTCTCGTTGATCATATTTCATAACAAACAGATGATGGGACCCTGCAACACTTCTAGAACTTTGTTGTGGAAATCACTGAGCAAAATATTAAAGCATCTACTACGTCCTATTTACCTTTGGATATGTTTACAGACACACATCACTCTTTATGTTGACATGTGGTTTGATTTCCCATTAATTTCGCTGTTCGACCCAGATATAAATCAGATTAATGTGTACAATCTATTTTAACTGTGTCAAATTGATGATTGTTATAGTGTGAAATTTGTGGTGTTGTATATCGGCATCCAAATCCATGTATTCGAGTGTGTGCATACAAGTGTGTATCCATGTGTGTCTCCATTTGCGGGCTTGTGTTACCTGTGGCCCTGTGGCAGATGGTGTAGGTGAGAGTTCCAGTCAGCAGGTCACAGATGTGTTAAGTGCTTTGGTTTGAGTTTATAGAAGTGGTGGTGTGTCAGGGTGTGTCTGCTGAGTGGTACCAGAGAAAGGGGAGAGCTCTGTCAAAAAAAAATATCCTCAAAGATGGTATCTGTCACTTAAGGTAGTTCTTATCACAGTGTTCATTTTTCCGATAAGTGGTTTTAATGAGTTATTTCATGCAAAAAGAACGAGGAGAAATATCGTGACAGCTGTGACTGGCTCGTGATTGGTCGAGTGTGTGTATTGATGGGACTTCGCTTTCGTGGCGCCATCTCCTGATTGCTTCTGCCCAATCTCTGCCTCCAAATACGAAAGATGGCAGCGTTCGTAGCCAGGGTAATTTAACTTCATTTCTGGATAGTGGGTGGAAGTGGAGATGTGTCGTCCATCTTTATAAACAGTCTATGGGTGAAACCTTCCTTACGGCCCTGATGTCTATTTCCTCCAGTGTTTTAGCGGTAGTGTGTGACAGTGTTCAGTTTTTCATTTTGTTCAAGGTCTGATGTGACAGTTACATCAAACATTTAAAACATACAGAAAATGGAACGAGCTATGTTAGTAATTTAATTGCACGTCCACCTTAAGAAGCAGCAGAGAACCATTTCCCTCATCGTGGAGCACAGTTCATCTACAATTATGTTCTATTCAGTCATGTGTTTGCTATCTAGAAGAAAGTGAAGAAGAAACCAATACTGCATCCTGAGAAATTTGGATGTAGCTGTAGTGGTGATCCATTTCCTCATAACAAACGCTGATACAGTACAGAGCCACAGAGCATCAGAGTTGAGTGCAGACCAGGCTGAGGCCACCATGTTGACTGTAAACACACACACACAGTGTCTGCCGGCTCAGCACAGGAGACGACAGACGGATCCCTCACACACACACAGGCACACGCAGGGCTGAGCTGCCCCAGTACCTGATGTCATACCCTCAGGGAGAGAAAACCCGACACACACCTGGCTTACACCGCAGACATTAACTGGTCAAAGAGCAAGTGTGTGTCTTCAGATAAAGACAAAGACAATGTGTGTGCGTTCATAATGTTGTGTCTAACAAGGCAGTTCAATGATAGCTAAGCAGCTTTAAATCCATTTTATATGTATCATTCTCTTTCGAGTAAAGAATAATAGTTTTTCTAGCATCATTATATGTGTGCTAAGAGGCCAACATAACACTATACTAATAATGTTTTAGTATTATATAGAAACATGTTTCTGATTTCATCTGCTAAATCTTGATTATTAAAATGATTAAATCCGAATCCCTTTCTGTTTCTTTCCCCCCCTCAGGCTGTTAAAGGAAGGCGTGGACCCAAATTGCCGCCACCGTCTCGGTTGGACCGCTCTCATGGTGGCAGCCATGAACCGACAGCATGGGTCAGTGTGTGTGTTTTACAGTTCGCCCTCCCGGATGAGCAGATGTGTTTTGGTATCCTGCAGCTGTCTGCATGACTTAGCTGTGGAGCATATGTCATCCACGTCCCTGCTCCAGTTGTTACAGTAGTTCTTCAGAAGTGCAAAGTGTGACTTTCAGACTGACAGACGGTCTTTACCCGTTCCCCCTTCTCTCTGCCCCAACAAATTAAATTAGCCTCCTGGCCCCCAGAACACACATAACACAGAGAGGGGCCGAGGTTAAGGCTGGGCCAAATCCAATTTACCCCCTTTTTTTTTTCTCCATCAGGACTCTGGTCACTTGTTTTGTTTAAGGGCCTCACAAGCCTCATGAGAACATGAAATTTGAATATGAAATGGCGTAAAATGAGCTTACTTTAAATCCTTGGGTAGCGGCTTCTGTGTCCTCGAGTTTTTAACATAGGGTGAATTGATGCCTCAAAATTGCCAACAACTTAATGCACTAGTGCCCTCTAATGCTTTAATATTTATATAAGGTTATAAGTGTTGAATCAATGAACTGATTCTTCAATTAACATTGAACATTTGTTTTGATAATTTCTTTCTGTCATTTTTCAACAAATCTATCAAACAGCCCCTTAAATGTGAAAACATGGTTCTTTTAAATTAAAAAAAATTGTCATTGGATTGTTGATTTAAAGGAATGATTTGTCACTAAGGGCCCTCTCAAAGTTTCTCTTCCATTTTATAGGCAATAATCTATCATACAATTCTAAGATTAATCATTAATGAATAAAATTGTTAGCTAATTTTAAACATCATCATATATATATATACATATACGATAATGCTTGAATCATTTCACACAGTAATATTTGCATTTTTTGTGTCCTGAGTGGCTGCCGGTGTGAAACATGAATTTTATTGTTTTTAATGATAAGATTTGTTTGCTTCATGGTTTTTTTTATACAAATTCGGTCGTGTGTGTGTGTGTGTGTGTGTGTGTGTGTGTGTGTGTGTGTGTGTGTGTGTGTGTGTGTGTGTGTGTGTGTGTGTGTGTGTGTGTGTGTGTGTGTGTTATGAGTGCTATAACTCAGCGAGGCAGTGACACTCCTCTGTGTTTAATCCTGTCCTCCAACCCCCCAATGAGCCGTCACTGCTGCAGGGAAGACAGAACATCGGTTCACACACATCACTCACACACACACATACACACACACATTCATATCCACTCACAAAACATCCACACACACACACAAAGGAGGATGCATGTGTGAATACATGCATAAACACACGCACAAACAAGGCGAGTTCATTCTAAATATCTTATAGGCCAACTGTCTATTACTCAGCCCCACACAACTTTATTTGCTGCCGTTAAGTGAAAACACAGTGAGCATTACTCATGAGAAAGGTCTAGCCCGTAGCTACAGTGTCAGTATGGATCCCAGTGTTGAATTATTTCACCCCCTCCCACACTGTGTATTTATATTTTACTGGACCAGAAGTGATCACTGTGTTTCAGGAGACAGTGGCTGTGTTTCAAGATTTGACCACATTGGCCTTTCAGTGGAAAGTGTAGCTTTCAACTGTTTCTCTGTGTAGCGTCCACCAGGAAGCGCCTCTCGTGTTCAGGGGTCGAGGTGCTGCTGGATGAGAGAATCAGGGGTGGAGTAGAGGGGTAAGAGTTGAGGCTGAGACATCGAGGGGGTGTGTGTTTGCTGAGCTTTGATGTGCGGCTAAATCAGGGAGGCGCAGGGCCTGGCTCAATGTTTGCACTCTTTAACACACAATAGCCATCTCCATCTTTCTTTCTCTCCCTCTGTCCCTCCCTCGCCGCGTTCACGTGCACAATGAGCGCTCAGCCGAGTGAGACGCCTGTTGACCGTTCCGACCTGTCGGCCGAGCGACTTGATGGGGAGGGAGGGAGAGCGGAGGGACGATGGAACGAAGGGATGAGTGGCTCGTCGGGAAGGAGAGGGAGAGAATGGTTGAGCAGTGGAGAGAGAGTGATGTGGAGTGGGATTATGGGTTTGGGACTGGGATTAGCTCAACTGAATAGAAGTGAAAGCGCTCCCCTGTGAAATATTATCATCTTTTAGTCACTGAATCACCTACTGTATGTGTTATCATTGATTCTTACATGTATTCCTCTCAGTTCTTTATAAATACATATTCCCTCTGGTGGCCACAAATCCACATATGAGGTTTAGTGCAAAGATTTTTCTACATGTGCACATCACTGCAGTTTTCTATAACAGTAACAATCATGAGAACCCAGTGCTGGAAATGGTGTGAGCTCACATTCTATCACAGCAACAATCCAGAGCTGAAAGCTGGACATGGACTTAGCTCTGCCAATTGAACAGTGAAATAGTGGTAGGGTTTATTTGTGTTAAACTGAATAATTAAATTGAATTCAATTAAATGACTATATGGATTTCCATGAAACTTGATGGAGAGATGGGATATGATCCAAAATTAAATAATAAATGGTTCGGATCTGGACGAAGATCTGATGATGAGGAAGCTTTCACAGTGGATTTTATGATCAAAGTCATTACCAAACTAGTAGAGTGCATATCATCCCCGAGTGAAACCATATTTAAATTAACTAGATCCAGACTTTTGCACCAAATTTCGCACACTCATAAATATCAGTCCCCTAAACATGCCAGGTTTTTTTTCATCAAGATCCAAGAATGATTCTTTGAGAACACAGTCTCAGAGTGCGGTGAACTTCTCCTCCTGGCATCTCCGTGACCCCAGGTGTGCACCAGATAACACAAGGTCAAGTGAGGTCCAGCGTCTGGCCCAGGTGGTCAGAGACATGGATGGTCAGTTCAGCTCAGGTGTCCATTGTAGCAGTGGAGAGACGGAAGTGTCTGCTTCCTCTGTCTTCCCTCCAGGGCAGGAGGGGAAACTAACACCAGCCCTCAGCAGTCAAACCAGTCACCTGCTGGTAAACCTCAGGCCGAGCTCAAAGGTTGAACCTACCAGCCCAATGAAGTGAATGATGAGTGGCCATTAACACAACTTTGATGCAAATGCAAAATTATTTCGGAAGAGTAGCGCCCTCTGGAGCCCCACGTGGTTAGTTTTGTTGGGCTCTGGGTCCGAGCGATCAAGTGGTTTTCATGCAGAGAAAAAAACAAAGCCTATCGATGTGTTGAGTAGAGTCCTGACTGTAGTACCACTCACTATATATTAAACACAACTCATAAGTATTTTTTTAGTTTTTAGTCTTCAGTTGATCTACAGTTCAGCATTACGTCTAAGCTGCTACTCTCAGTCAGTGACACACTTCTCACAGGAGATTGTACCCACTCACCAAAGTTACATTGAGCAAGAACAGGCGTTTGGGGTGAGGAGTTGGAATCAATGTGGCACCGTTCTCCATATTCCAAGTCAGTGAACCATTCATGTAATATTTCCGGAACTCTGTGTCAATCTATGGCTCTCATATCTCGAGAAAAGTTAATTACATTGCATGTCATCTAGCTGACGCTTTTATCCAAAGCAACTTACATTTAGCATTCATTCGGGGGCATTTTTGGGGGGGTTAGCATCTTGACCAAGGACACTTCGGCATAACCTGGGATTCGAGCCGCTAATCTTCTGGTTTGAGGACAACTGCTCTACCCCCTCAGCCACACCCGCTGACCGGGTTCATCTTAACGGCCTCACACTTCCATTTGTATTGTTAAGAGTCCAAGGAAGTGCAGCGTTGAACTTTGTGCGATGTGAACACAATATACGTTCAATTAAAAATCAAATTTGAATAAACAGGTGACCAACCCTCTGTAGCAGCAGCAGCTGGGACTCATCAACGTAAGTGACGCTGTCCACCACGACAACAACTGATTCTCCAGTTTAAGGTTCTGCTTACTGAGATGAACTTCACCAAACTTTGAATAACCAGGTGAAAAGCTCTTTGTGCAGCAGCGGTGGTGCAGCTTCAGGTTTACTCGTCCTGCAGTTTGCTTTTACAGTTTCAGAAACTGAACTGCAACCAGCACTACCACAGGCCAAACCAACGGCCCACTCC
The DNA here is from genome assembly GCF_947347685.1 of Pleuronectes platessa. Lineage (NCBI taxonomy): Eukaryota > Metazoa > Chordata > Actinopteri > Pleuronectiformes > Pleuronectidae > Pleuronectes > Pleuronectes platessa. The sequence goes on from NC_070630.1 coordinate 16,513,899, forward strand.
AAACAGGCATGTTGTTTTGAACGGCCCCATTCAAACTGAGTTTAAAGCTGCTGTTTGAAGGCCAGCAAAAATCCAGTGTTACTTTACTGAAGGTAAACTTTCTAAAGCCATTGAACACAACTGTTGGGTAGTGTCTGATGGCTTGATGATTGGTTTCCAGCTCTTCACTGGAAGGAAAAGGGTATGAGATCCCTTACGGATTGTTCAGTTAACAAAATACTGCTTATATGACAGGTTACAACCTGCAACAGCCACAGAGGATTGAGACAATGGACCCAAGCCTGGCAAGGAAATTGGAGATTTGGAGGCACTAAGCTCTGGGACAATAAAAATGATCATGTGATTTGCAGGTGATTTTGTGGGTAATTCTTAAATTGTGTTAGAAAGTCTGTAATTTAGACTTTTGAGAGAATCAGGGGTGGAGTCCTTGTCCTTGTTGGGAGTTAAACTTAATTAACCTTTGCATGCCTTCAGTTTGGCTTCAAATTAGTGCCGCAACTCTCCTCCTAAACGTCCCAAATAAAGTTAACCACTTGATGATCAGTTGATTAGTAAAACTATAAAGTCTTTTCAAAAGCTCATTAGTTTTAGCACTACGCTGTGTAATTAAATCTCCCCTCTTTCATCTTTTTTAGCGGCACTTCCCTCCTTTCATCCACTCCTCCTCCTCCTCCGCACTCTTCCTCTTTTTATCCCTGCGTGTTGACTTTCCTGATGCCATTAACCCTTTTCAGACCATCTCATTTCTTCACACAGTCCTGCCCAGCCTCGTGTGACCAACACACACAGTTCGAGTTTGTCTGTGTGTGTGTGTCTGTATGTGTCTCAGAGGATGCATCCATGTGTTTGTAGAAGTGCTTGCAAGGGTGAGAGGAGAGCCCTCCGTGGGTCACGGCCCCCCCCCCCCACTGCCAGCCCACAGCCACAGTAATACAGTAACAAAAGGGGACCTCCCCATAGTCCTTTCATAGCCGCTCAGCAAGGTCACACACAAAGACCTGGTCAGGCTGTTCTCAGCCTCGCTCTCCCACAGGAACTCGCATGTTCTACAGTCGACACACTAACTAAGTCTCCAGCTAGAGTAACGTCATTAATGGAGAAACCAGAATCATTATTATCCTGAATTTTCTTAAGCTTTACTAATACATTATTATGGTGATATGTTTGAGTACTGTGATGTGGTATAAGTGCCTCTGTTGCTTTTTTTTTACCTCCGCCATGGAAGTTATGTTTTCACTCGGATCCCTCAAAGATACCAACTTGATGTAAGGATGGTGCCTGGGGAGAACTCATTAAAGTTTGGTGTAGATTAGGGTCTGATACACACAATTCTTTTTTGGTGGTAACTATTATGGCAGTCAGCAGAACACGTACTTCTGGAGGTTATGTTTTCACCCCTGTCTGTCAGATTGTCAGCAGAATTACAAAAAAACTACTGAACAGATTTCGACAAAATCTTTTTTGAAGAATTTCGTTTAGCTCTTTCTTGAACATAGGTAGATGATGGTGCTCTTTGACTTTTTCCCTTTTTTCTCATGGACTATTTCAAGGATCTTGACGTAAAAAATCTGGCACATTTAGGGGAATCATATCTAAGAGTGTATGCAATTTCGTGCTGCTTGTTTGTATTTAAGGCGACTGTGTGCTGATGGTCATTCTAGTTGTTTGATAAATGATAATTTTCTATTTTGATAATCTGTTGACAGTCATCATATGCTGATTGCAGCTTCTCAGATGTGAAGATTTGATGCTCTACATTATCATATCTATCAGTAGACTTTGGTTTAGACGATTGGTTGGATAAAATGGGGAATTTGTAAATGTCACCTTGGGCATTTTTCACTTTTTTCCAAATGGACATTTCAGAGAGAAAACTGCAGATCTATCTCAACTGGTTAAATCCCGATTTCCATTCATTCATTAATGCTTTCAAGAATTTAATACAAAATAATAACAATGTTTTCTATTTTTATAAAATCTTTGTCCTGTTTTAATTCAGATTTTCTTTTTAAACAAAGCCGCTCCATCATTGAGCTCATGTCTCATTTTAAAGTGCAGCTGTAGCATGTTAAGTGATCAGGTTTGTGTATTTCTAAGAAGACCACCTCAACCTCTTAGGAATAATCATTATTGCTCCATTTAAGTGTGTTCAGGCCACTGCCATAACCATTTAGCTAAAAAATGATCCATCACTCTCTGCCAGGATGAATTACATAGTCACGGGTTTAATGGCAGCCAGCAGCGTACTGGCTGGGTTCATGTTTCGGCCATCGCCCCCCGTACTCCTCTCCCAGTCGCCCAGAGGAGCTAACCAGCTACTGTGTGCACGTCTGTGTCTCAATGTCAAAGCCATTGCTCACGTTCATGGTGGTAAATATATAGTGTGTGTGTTCTGTAGACGGAGAGACGGTACCTGGAATGTCCGTCGGGTCACAGTGAGTGGTGTTGCCGAGGTACTCGTGTTTGTTCTATAAGGCGGTACGCTCCAATGAAGGACTACACACAAACACCCACTCCAACACACAGACACCCCCCCTTTAACTGCGCCGGAAACGGGCCCGGCCCTCGCCCCCTTCAATGTACACACGTGTACATGTCCCTAAATGGGCGAGTGAGTAGTGAAGGAGAAAGCAGATGCTAAGAGTCTATACACCGTTACGGGAAAGTAGAGAAGTGAAAGTGAATCAGAGTTGTGGTCATTTGAGGAATTGGATATTTGCAGCTATGTCTGTGGGCATCTAGTTTGTTCTCTAACAATGACTCTCTGGTAAAGGGTCTCGACTCTAAATGGAAACAAGTGTCGTCCCATTTCCAAATCCAGTCGATATCCCACTTCCAGTAACAGAGCTCATTATGGCCTCACATGGCAAAGATGCTTAAATGTGTTTAAGGGAAACAGTAAGATTTTGAAATGCAGCAATATGGGATTACAGGACAGATTATCCTTCCAATTTTTTGGGGATTCAATAGTGTATTTTCACAATAGCAACAGAGATATCCAGACAGGTTTCACTGTCCACTGCAGGAACAGGTCTGCTCTCATTTTGTCTTTACTTCCATGTAGAAAGGTATGTTTCAAGCTCTCTTGAGAACCTTAGGTCCTCAGCAATACACCCAGGGTTTCCCATAGAATTCATTCAATCTATGGGGGTAGCGGGGGTGCACATGCACAGGAACGAACATCACTCTCATGCAGATTCGGAGTGACTGTTACACAGACTAAAAAGTGAAAGAAAACTTCTGTGCATGAGAGAGACTGAGTTTCAAGCCACTTGCGGGTACTTGCACAACTGCAGCTGAAAATATTCAGTCTGACGGTCTGTGTGGACGGTAAAAACTGAATCAGCTACACAGTTCAGCAACATAGCAAAACGTCATGTTAACCGCTTGTGCTATCATGCTCTCATGTTATAATGAAATATTTTGGTTAATTATTTGTTCTCTTCACAGTCACCAAGGTGCTGCTCATTGTGGAAACTATTTGGTTTCTCTACAATTTTTGACATCTTGAACTTAAGAAAGGCCTTGAGATAATACTAGTATATAGCATATAGTATATTATGGTTTGGTGCTATACAAATAACTATTAATTCAATAATGAAACTGTGGCAGGACAAATACGGCAGGCCAACACAGTCTAGATGGTTAATGGGAAACACTGTATACACCTGGCAAGTTTAGGCTAAATCATTAGAATAACTTCAGAGGAGCTAATCTTAATAATCTTTACGCATTCACATCAGGTTTTGAGTGGCATCCTTAATTGTCATCATCTTCTGATATAAATTCCACCTTAACAAATCCCATTATTGGCTCAAAATTACTTTACTTGAACATTAGCAGGAATTATGATATCTCATTTATCAGCAACCAATATATCATCCATCCCTGTGTATAATGTCATTATTTCTAAAGGAAAATTTGTTCAGTATCCAGCATCAGTGCCTGCAAGCTGTTTTGGAAATGCAGTGATTGCCTGTGTGTATTTCTGCCAGGGAACATTAATGTGGATTATAACATGTGTATAAATGTGTGTGTTTGTGTATTTTGTTGTTTTCCAGTGTAGTGAAGGTTCTGCTCGAAGCTGGTGCTGACCCAAACACTGGAGATCATTTCAACAACGTCTACGACACCTCTCGGGAGAAAGGCATCCACTCCCTGGAAGGTTAAAAAACAACAACATTCATTGCGTGTGTGTGTGTGTGCGTACGCGCGTGTGTGGGTGGTTATATATTACACATATGAATCCCAAGTGTTGGACATTATGAGACATTATAATTTGCATAAGGATTTGCATATGTACACGTTTCATTCCTTCTTTATTTGTTTCGGATGTTCCATGACAAGTATTGTGTATTTTATTTGTTTTTCTCCTGAGCTGCATACACAGTCACACACGAACACACTGACAGGAAGACACAGGCGCGCGCGCACATACACACACATCACCACCCCCCCCCCCCCCCCCCCCCCCCCACCAGTCTGCGTTGGGTTTCTGTAGACATATTTATATGGGATATGTATATTGCAGACATTTATATGGCTGTCAGGTTTGGGTCCACGTGGGGCCGGCGTAGCGTGGGGAAGCGTTTCCCAGACGCACACTGATGGATGGGCTAGGGGGGCCTGTGCGACGCTTTATTGGGTTAGCTATGATTATCCCGCCCTGTCTCTCTCTCTTTCTCTCTCTCTCTCTCACACACACATACAATGCAGAGAGAGACTCTCAGAGCGACAGAGGAAAAAGAGTGGGATGAATTGAGCAAGGGAGGGAAAGACTGATGATGCAAAGGAGGAGGAAAAAGAGAGAAGCGGTGAAAGAAAAAAAAGGAGAATAGCGAGAAAGAAAGGGAGTTAGAGGAATGGATGTTTGGAGGTGTGTTAGGTTAGAGGGAGAGAGCGATTAAAGGGAATGGGCTGGATGATGGCAGGGAGAGGAGAGGAAGTCTGGAAATGGATGAGACAAAGTTATTGGGAAAGAGGGAGCACAGGAGGGAGGAGGGAAGAGGGCGCAAGTGATGAAAGGAGTTGATGGATGCCGAGGAGGAGAGGAAGGAGGCAGAAATATAAAAAAAAGGGATGATGGAGGAGTGGCACGAGATGAGCGCCCTTATGAAAAAGAGGAGTAAGGAGAGAATGATAAACTATCTATGTTATTAGGAAAGAGAACAACAAAGCAGGCCCCATAACACAGCTTGCATTATTACAACCATGTCGGTGAGCTTAAATCTGTGAAAATGAACAAGTCTTTATAAGCTGGAAACAGGAACACAATTCAGTAGACTGCAGTGTTATCACTGACACACTCTCTGGAGTCACGCTGTTGAGTGAGAAAAATCTGGGTTTTATGTTAAATTAGTTTGTTAATTCATCTTAATCATTCAGCTTTAGGGAATGTACTGTGAGCATCTCAAGCCCCAACTAACATCTGGCTTTTGTCTGCGATGGGTTTGGATATAATCGGCTTTCACTCCCGGGTCAAATGACTCTGCTGTAAACACAGCTCCAGATCCGATTGGCTCTGATGGAAACGTGGAACCCAGGTGAACTTGAGCTAATTTGGCAAGACAGCGAGGTGAGAGAGCGCCTCAGTTTTCTTTGTTTGTGCCATCAAATATGACACACTGGAGAGAAAAAAAGAAAGGCAAACGGCTTTTTTTCGAGTGGGTTTATACCTGAACGGGGAAAAAACACCATAAATCACCTAATTTTGGTGTAAAGAGGTTTCAGATTGGAGTCATAGGACCCTTTTTTACGTTTCCATCTTTGAGCAATTGTTTAATTCTTTTAAATCCATTTGGAATATTTTGTCAGACATCAAATTTGAGTGTGTGTTTCTGTCTCTTATCTCTAATCTTCCGTTCCTCTGTACAGTTCTGGTGTCCAGAGAGGACGAGTTCAGCAGCAGGCTCAGCAGCAGGGCTGGTTTTCGTGGCTGCACGGCACTGCACTACGCCACACTGGCTGACGACCCACACACCGTCCGCATGCTGCTGGAGGCTGGTAAGTCACAGTGCATCCACCCTAACCCCACCCTAACCCCACCACATTACAGTCCTTGTTGGACAACTGACATTTTCCAGATAACAAACCATGCCGGCACGATCAAATCACGTGATGTGTCTTGTGTTTTTTTTGGGTCCAATACGTTGAGATTCCCAATGTCGAAGGGAAATGTTTATTAACTGGTCATATAGGCAATGTTGTTCTGGAAAATTTTGCCAAATATTCTCAAGGTAAATATTATTTGACGTGGTATAAAAAGGCCAAAACAAAAGCATTACAAAATGCCCAAGATATTGTAGGACTCCTCAGGGAAAGAGAAATTAAATGTAAAGTTGTACCTGTGAACATTTGACTTCATAGTGAAAATACTTTACTTCTGTTACATCCACCATGTTTTCCTCCAACCTAAATAGTTCAAGCCTGTGGCCGACATGTGAGAGTAGTTTCCCAGACTTCACTAGGTCTCTTCACTTTCAACACTTTCATGTTCCTCGTTTTATTGAGTTCTCTCGAGGCTCTCCGTGCGGACCACCTCTAATAAAGAGAGAGGGAGAAGGAGGATTGATGACGGAGGAGTTTTGCTCTCCCTGCTCAGATCAACCATGTCGGTCTTTGATGAAGGAAAACTCCAGAAAAGACACCAATTCAGGTGCAGCCACCGTCTGGAGCAAACTGAACGGTTCTTTCGGTTCTTGTGTACTGAAAACGTTTTATTTTTTTATGATATTACAGTGGCAGTGGGAAAAACTGAACCAGATCATTAATTTACTCAATTTAAATCAGAAACACTACTAGCCACCAAATTGACCTCATGCCGACAGATAAACGCCTGGCTACAAACCAATCAACATCAAGTATATTATTTATTGTCCTGATGAATCAAGAAGTTCCATTTTATTTATGCTCTGATTTAAAGCCATTTTTAATTTGAATAATGTTTTATAGTAGCGTGTGGAGACCTGATCTGAGCCCCACCCGGGTCCCGAGGGGGTTAGGGCTAGTTGGGATCTGAGCGGCACTCTATTTTACATCCCCCTTCATGAGGATAACATTGTTTACGTTAATTAGGTAAAGAAATTCATTCAAAAATGTACCATGTAATCATTTCAGGCGAAAAAATACTGAGTCATACACCTTAATATCTAATTCAGGGGTCCCACATTTACCCCGACATATGCTGGACCACTGACTTTCCTCTTTGGTGTCCTCGGAGCTGAAGGCTGCTTATTGTCTCCATGAGCTTTAAAAAGCGTTCCATGTATCATCATCTTAACGGGTCCACCCCCCGAGTCATATAAACAGTATTACAAAGCTCATTTGAAATTGATCACTTGTCCCCCTCTCCATTCACCCCCACTGCATCTGCACCTGTCGTTGACTCAGCTCCACTGGAACACACACACACACACACACACACACACACACACACACACACACACATCAACACACTTGTGGACCCTGAGGGCAGAATATCCCCCTCAGTTTCCAGGCGAGTGGCTTTTAAACAAGCTCTGCCTAGTTGAACTGTGACCTCTGCACAGAACATGCCCTTGGGCTAACTCCACAATCACAGGATGTGTGTCTTTTAATGTGTGTGTACGAGTGTGTATGTGTGTGTGCACTCAAGCCTCCATTTCTGAATATTAAAATATTCATGTATTCATGAATGCTTTTATCCTTTATATTTACTTCAGTTTCCAGTCGCCTTTTTGAACCTTACCTTGGATGACATTTGTAGTTGTTCCTTTTTAGGCTGATGGGTTTTTAATCTAAAAACACTTTTGGATCAAACACCCCAACCTCCACCACCCTCACTGTACACACACACACGAGCACACACACACGCAAGCAAGTAATAACGTTGTCTTGTTTATGTTTATGATGGATGGTGCTTCCGAAGCCGGGTCTGCCCGTCTCTCCCGTCTCACCCCTGTGCCTGTAAGCACTCTCAGTACGCTTAAACAAATCACCTCGTCTAACTCAATCCAGTGTTCCGCAGTCGCATTTTTGAATTAAAAAGGTACGAAATTTCACAAAGCAGAGACATTTGCTTTAAGACAATCAGATTAAAGATGGGTTTGCTTGTGACTTGCTTGACTGGACCATGGCAGGGTTGGCGCCACTGTCGTGGCCAATAACAGTCGTGGCATCACTTACTTTCAATTACGAACACGTCGCCGATCGAGTGTGCGAGTGTGTTTGAGACCGATTTTCCATATGTATAGACATTTATACGTGTTTAGATTCCTGTTTAATTATTCTCAACAAAGCGTGTTTAATTTGTATTATATCCACTTCCCCTTTGTTGTTTTCTATCCATCCTTTCTTACATCATCACCCAAAATCTTATAACCTTCCGTAGCTTCAGGACATCTATGAGGATTTGGGTGTGTTTCTCATTTTTCCCTCATGTATGTGTACATTGTGTGTGTTTCTAAATAGTTGTGTGTATCCTCCACCTTGTTATTTCCCCTGTGTTAGCGTGCGTCCATGCTACTCCATCGGCCGTGGGTTTGCTCTTTTGGCCTTAGCCGGCCCTCGGCTCACATCTCCATCCATCACAGTCTCCAGGCCCACCCTCGGGCTCCTCTGCAGCCCTCCAGTCCCCTCGCTCTAACCTGCGGAGGCTCTCCAGCTGTTCCCCAAGCTCCACATCAGGCCCGTGGCCAGAGGCGCACAATAATGGGCGGCTCTGTAGGTGGTAGGGGGCTAGAGGAGACACACATGCTCACAGACGCACACAATACAGATACAAGGACACACACTCACACTCACACACACACATACACTTACACACACACACACACACACACACACACACACACACACACACACAGAGAGACCAGCAGGGTCTCTCTCCCACCAGCTGCAGTGAAAGAGAGGGAGGAGGAAATAGGAAAGAGGAGGGAACTCCTAATAGGCATAACTAAAGCGCTCCTAATGAAGGGATCCTCTGTATGCGTGTGTGTGTGTGTGTGTGTGTGTGTGTGTGTGTGTGTGTGTGTGTGTGTGTGTGTGTGTGTGTGTGTGTGTGTGTGTGTGTGTGTGTGTGTGTGTGTGTGTGTGTGTGTGTGTGTGTGTGTGTGTGTGTGTGTGTGTGTGTGTGTGTGTGTGTCCCTCTGTCTGTCTCTGTGTGAGTGTTGTTAGTGTTGATCCTGTTATAAAGTGCTATGGCCCAGAGGGTTGGCCTGATATTAAAGCCCTAAATGATGCTATTTATTATGTCCTCTGTGTGTGTGTGTGTAGGGTACTTTATTGCTTTCCTCCCTCATGTTTTTGGTGGACGTGGGGGGGTTAGTACACCACTAGTTGTTGAGATCGATCGCTTGCTGAGCAGGTCACAAAACTTAGGGGTTTATCGATGATCATCACAGTGATTATTAGTCTCTGTGGTCGTGCACGGAGCAGAAGAAATACAAACCTGCACCTGTATTGATTACACTGTGCAGTCTCTGAGTGCAGCTTACTCCGAAAAACTCCAGATGGGTTTTCTGGCTCTTAATGCACAGCTAGCAATACGTAGCCATATCGTATGGTGCTTGAATGCACCATTTTTAAACTGTTAAAAATATCTAACCTCATCAGGTTAAAAGGCACAATGGAGACCTTAATATACACTCGATAGATGTAGAGGACAGCATTGTCACTAACAGTTTGTCAGTGATTTATTTTAATCATCCTACCTCCTGGTAACAGAGAGATTTCAGTGGATTTCCCTGCCGACTAACCATTAAAGTGACACATTTCATGTCACTTCCATAAGTTTGCACTGTTTTTCCTACATTTCCTCTCACGGGTGTCAGTAATGTCTAAAATTGAATTAGGGCCCCTGACTTTTTTTGCCAAAGATTGTTGCACAGTGACTCGTCACAGAAGTTCTCTTGAACCTCCAGCGGCTCCTGTGAAGTAAAGCGAGGAAAATCCATGTATTGCAGAAGTGTTGCGTCATGTGTCATGATTTACGATTTTATTAGGGTCTTCATTTGCATCTGTTGCTCATCCTGGTTCCTCTTCTCGTTCATCACAGATGAACTAAAACTACTGTCAAACGTTGATGAAAACAGTATTTGTTTTATATATTTCAGACACAAGAGCAGGACTCAATGTTTACAATAGTGCTGATACAAAAAGCTGTGTTTTCTTTTTTATTTTACAAAAAACTCAAACCTCCTAAATGTTTCTAAATTAATTGCTAAATAATTGTAAAACTGGAAAGTTTTATTTTTCAATCAGAGTCTGATTAAGCATTCAATATCAACTGGAACACTGACAGAGATTCAAGCTGTGGGCAAATATGTGTGATTTGAACGAGTACACAACTCTCAGGGAACGCAAATCTGGAAAATTGTGGTCAACCCTGGTTTGAGGCTGGAGTTCTCCTGCTCTCTCCCTCTTTCATACCAACGATAAAGGCAACAGTTCCCAAAAATATATTTTAAAAAGAAGAAAAGGAAATGTGATGTGGATCCGGACAAAGGGCTGGATCCAGGAAATGTGTATGTTTTTTCTTTAACAAATCCTTGATAAGGTATATGTAGAAATTTCCCCCCATTTTCCTTGGAGAACAATTCATTGACCTTAAGGGGACTTATATTTATGAGTTTGTGAAATATGCTACAGATCCAAATATAAATCCTGATCTAGCAGATCTAAATGTGATTTAACAAAGGGACTGTTGGGCATTGGCTTGGGTATACACTCTACTGAGAGCTATTCAAGTTGAGTTCTTTTAAAACATTATTAATTACATTTTCAGTCGTTGATGTGATGGAAACATGCACCTGTTTGTGTGGAGGCACGAGTGCGTGGATGTGGTGGCACAGGTCAGGGCAGAAGGCACCGCTAACCATCCTCAGTGACAAGCAGGGCACCAGGGTCCATCCCTGGCACACTTCACACGTGCTGTTTCTTTGTTTCCTACGTTTATACTCCAACCTCTTTAAAGAAAATCTGTTTAACAAAATCTTTCCTCCATTTGACCCTTCCTGCTGTGTGGAAGTGTGTGCACCTTTGTGCACCAGTGGCCCCCAACCTGCATCAACCTGCAGTGTGTATAGATTGTATAACCGTGCAGGGCGTTGGTGTGCTGGTGTAGGGGTCAGGGTGTGTATTATTGGCACGAGTTGCAGATATGAAACCCCCACAGGGTCATTGCGTGGCCCTGCTGCTTCACTGCAGTTAGCTTCCTGAACCCAGGCGACCTCTCACCCCTAACCTCACTCACTGGATTGACGTTTTGGGCCTCCTGCTGAGGCAGTTGCTGCATGTTCTTGTGTTTCTCAAAGTAAAATCAACAATAGACATTTTTCATTCAGGCATTGCTACAAATGATTAAATGTTCATTCAATAATTTTTTTCATTTATGTTTGTTTGTGTTCTTTTGCACAGGTGCCAACCCCCTGCAAACCAATGGTTTGGAACACACAGCAAGGGCCTATGCTAAGGAGGGAGACGTGGGTGCAGTGCTGCTGGAGTGGGAGGGAAAAGTACGACACACACACTTTGTTCTGCTTCCGCACGAGCTGTGCAGATTGTCCAAGCAATTAAAACAACATTAGTTTCTATGCAAACGCGTGTGTTGATACTGAAGTTGTTTCCTGTGGCCTGGTCTAAACGACTCGGCACAATTCACTCAACAGACATCTGTGTCATTTACTTGTCCTCGTGCAAACAGACACTCTCTCATCAGGAGGTCTGTGTCAGTGTGCTGACTGAGTGACAGGTGCTATTGAGTATTAGAGATTTGAAAGCTGGCTGAGGTTAACGGGGGTTAAAAACCTGCTGAAGAACAAAGCTATTATATAATATAAACTACATGTAATTTAAAACATTCAAGATTTTGGTGGTAATGTTGTGTCATAAGCTGCTTTCAGACATGTATCTGAATTTGGGTGAGTGATTGGGTGGATGTTGATGTTTCTGACACGCTACGGATGCAAAACTGGAAAATAAAAAAATCTTGTATGTGTTAACTTGGAAAGACATCGAGACTTGAGAGCAGAGAACACATCGGACCCGAACAGTCTCCTGCTGCATTCTATATTTATGAAAGGCAAACAACAGGAAATGTCCAGACCCATTTTTCCGAACATTGTTTGGATTTCATGTCTGAAAATAATCTTCTTTAATTATGATCCAAGACACATAACATTTCTGATCCTCAGTTTTATTATCTGATCATATTGGTGCACCATATTTCATTAATATCTACAGTGATGCGACCCAAAGTTGTGATGACTTTACCGGACATACCCACATCACTTTGGTCAGATGAACTAAGTGATCTTGTCTTAACACATCACAAAGCTTTGAAATTAAAAATCGTATTGACATATGGTGAAGGCAGTCTTAAGATTTCATGGGTTTCTCACAGGACAAACTGAGAGGTCTCCCTCCTCTTGGTATTTTACAGGTTTATAGTGGTATAAGTGGGGTCTGCTGTTTTCTTAAATCAAAGTTGAATTATCTGTAGTTATCCAGCAGCTTGACAGCAGGCTGGAGATAAGCAAGATGGAGAGAGAGAATAAACAGGCGGCCTCCACTGCAGGCTGAAAACCTGGAGTCTGAGGACACAAAGAGGAGAGGATGAATGAGGCATGGCGCTTGCTCCAAGAAACAAACAAAGAAAGAAAGAGTGAGATACACAGTGAGTGAGAGAGAGGGAAAGAATCGAAAGTGGAAGAGAAGAAATAGATGAGCAAAGAACGAAGGAGAAGAGAAGTGGAAAGAGATCAAATCAGCAGAAGAGAGGAAATGGGAGTTGGAGAAAGGAAGGCAAAGGCAGATAGAGAGAGGAGGAATGTGTTAAAGAGGAGGAAGGCAGGAAGCAGATAACTGCTGGGAAATGGAAAGGAAATTTCAAAGTGATTTTTAGACGAGGAGAGATGAGCGAAAGTTTTGTTACATAATTTCATAAAATGTTTTGAGGAAATTTGGATTTATCACTTGGCTGCGCTTACGAAATAATGTTATTTTAACAAATATCTGCCTATACACACTGTGAACTCTTTAGTAACCGTCATAATTAGGAAATGACTGCAAGGTACCTTTATAAATGTATTAAATAGCTATGTTTAAGTCATGCAAAATGCCTGATGAGAGATGCTTATCTGAAACATCCTGTTTATATAGATGGACAAAATGGCAGCTCCTAAAAATGATCATTAAAAATAGGGTGAAATGTCATGATTGACAATAAAGACTGACTCACGATAAGTCCAGTGATTGTATCAGCGGGACCTCGATATCACGGCTCCATCCCCTGGTTGCTACTGCCGTAGACTAAGGCTGTGTCCAGAATCACTCACTATTCACTATATAGTCCACCATACAGTATAGTGAGTTCGCCATTATGTAGCGGTGTCTGAATGTTTAGTGAAATTTATTTATACCATATAAATAGCTCAAGTTAATGTTAAATATAAATGCCCAGAATCATAAATGTGCCATTACAGGCTTTTAGAGTTTGTATATTTGTAACATGTCTACACTCAATAGTGCCTTTATTCTGAAAAGGAATAGTTCCACCAAAAGAGAAAAATAATGCTATAGTTGTGCTTCGATGTGTTTAGTCACTATCTCACATATGATAACTTTGCACAAATGGTTCCGCAGCCAAGCTCATACATCCGATGTCTCAAACAGGACTAGTGTTGCAACAACACATCATCTATAAGAGGAATCTAACCTGTGTGAGAACATGTATTTGTCTGTTTTAATGCCTCATAGTGGGTTCAAATTGTGACGTTATAAAAGGTGGTAAAGTAAACAAAGGTGATGATGAAGAGGGGAAGGAATAATAAGAGACACCTTTCATGTTCTAATGTTGGATTTTCAGAGGGTTGATTTCATACACGGCCCATTTTAATCACCTTTTGCCCTCTAAAATGTTCCCTCCTGCTCTTGATTCATTGACTGTCTTCTTCTTTTCTTTATTTTTATCTCCATCTAGTTCCAGGAGGCACAGGCTCGACGGGAGGCAGAGGAGAGGAGGAGGTTCCCCCTGGAGAGGAGGCTGAAGGAGTACATCATCGGACAGGAGGGGGCCATCAATATTGTGGCCTCAGGTAAACACACGCAGAAAGGCAAACAAGTAGACACACACAAAACATATATGTATGCATACACATTTTTAAACTGTCCCCCTCCTCTTTGTTACCACGCCGCCTCTTTTTCCATTCTCTTTATTACCCCTCTCTTTTTCAGCATGTTCCTGTTTTCCACTGCCCTCTGCTTCCTCTCCTCCGCTCTCCTCCCTTCCTTCCAGCAGTAGGCGGGTTCAGACAGACCAGCGGAGGCTGTAATTGGTTAATTGTGATGAATGAGCTGTCTGTCAGGCATACACAGGTGCTGTGTGCATATGCGTGCGTGTGTGTGTGTTTGTGTGTGACAGCTGAAGAGGCCAGGCTTGGAGCCGCCAGTTAACATGATTACAGAGAGAGGAGACATACTACAGACCCCCTCCCCACACTCATCCCCTCCTCCTCATTTACTTTCCCCATCTTTTCTCCCTTTTCGCTCCTCTGTTTCTCCTTCCCTCTCTACCTCTGTACCCCCTCGACCTCCATCACACCCACTCCTTCTGCTTCACCCTTCTGTCCTTTCCTACTCGCACTTTGTGGCCTTCACACACCTCCTGAATCTCTCCATCATCGTTCCTCCGCGCTGTGCTGTCCATCTCTTGCCCGGAGGCAGGACTGGACAGCAGACAGGCAAAGTGATGGAGACAGAAAGAGAAAAAACAGATGAGCCCAGTGGGAAAACAAACAATGAAGAAAAAAAAGGGACGAGAAGATAAGAGAGAAGGCGCGGAGAACCAGGAAGCTGGGAGCGTTGACTAAAAGACAAAGACAGCAAGTGAAGTGCACAGAGATGAGACGAGGAGGGAGGATGAGTTAGAGCACAATAACACTGCAGACAGTAAAGAGTTGATATTACACCAGGCATCCATGGAGGCCATGTATTGATCCGCTCCCTCTCAGTGTGTGTGGGTCTGTAGAAAGGGGTTGTGTGTTATTTTTATGATGTTGGACGTTTTCTGTTTAGATTTGTGAAAATAATCAACTCTCTCCGAAAGCAATAAGCAAATGTAATCTGTAATGAGTTACTGAGAACACATATCACAGTTTATAAACAGCAGAGCAAGTTGGATTTTAAATTTTTACTCTGAAAGTCAAATACTTCATAAAAATAATATATACATACAAATCTACACACCGGAAAACATACAGACTGTATTGGGGTTCCAGAAAGAAGAGAGAATCATGGGACTTGTAGTCTTTGGCAAGGTGATGACTGATTGTTGTTATCATGGCAAATTGTCCTGAAAGCCATAGAAGACATCGCCACGGTGATAAAGGAACAGCTTATTGATCCCCGAGAAGTATTACAGTGAATATATCACACTCACACACACACACACACACACACACACACTGGGAGAGGGAGTGAGAGAGCATGCTGGATGGCTAAAAGAGGCCAAGAGGCAGACAGAGCATCTATCTGCAGACCTTTACAAAAACACACAGTATGGAATCAAAATTAGGCAAACTCTGACAGAGGAAGAGAGGGAGCAGAGATTGAGAGATGAGGAGATGGACCAGGAAAGGGAGGAAGGGATATATTTTGTAGATAAGGACACGGCAAATGAGAAAAGGATTTAGAGATAAGGACAAAAAAGGAGTGCTTCATATGAGCAGACCGAACCCAAGCCACACATGAGAAAGGCATACCTCTAACAATTTCAATTTAACCAAGCAGCACTACTTTCTTTAAGCTCATAGATATTATTCCTCTTACTGTGCCTGAATTTTTTATTTTTTTCATCAAGATCCACAAATTATTCCCTGAGAACATAGTGAAAAATATTGAAAAGAATGCAGAATAGAATTGGAGAGAAGAAATTATATAATGGTTTGAAGTTTTTTTATGTTTAACTTTGGTGTGTTTGACCTGAACTCCTCATGGTGAACAGCTGGGCTGCTGTAAAACACACACACACACACACACACACACACACACACACACACACAGGAAGGAGGTTAGATTGATCCAGGTTTAGCTCTCAGGGCTAAGAGTTATTGAAGAGAATCATCCCTCTGTAATCATGTTAGAGACAACCAGACCTGCCCAATGCACACTGCTCTGTGTGTGTGTGTGTGTGTGTGTGTGTGTGTGTGTGTGTGTGTGTGTGTGTGTGTGTGTGTGTGTGTGTGTGTGTGTGTGTGTGTGTGTGTGTGTGTGTGTGTGTGTGTGTGTGTGTGTGTGTGTGTGTGTGTGTGTGTGTGTATGCATGTGAGAGAGAGAGAGAGAGAGAGAGACGGACCTTTCATTTGTTTTGTGTCTCCTTCCTTTCCTTGTTGTTGTCAGGCTCCTCTGAGAAATGTCAGTGTGCCCTTCTGTCAAAGTCGCTCTCAATCAGCTAAAACACACAGAAGGTTACGCTGTCATTCACACGGCCATTGATAAAGCAGACTGGGCTTTGGAGCCCCTCTTGTCACTATTCATCTCTGACACACTCGTTTGTTTCTCTGCCTCGTTCTCCCTCTCCTTATCTCCATCACTCCTCTCTCTTTCCCCTCTTTATCTCCTACATCCTTGCTCCTCTTCCCTCTCCTTATCTCTGTTCCTCCCTCTCCACCATGTCATCTCTCCACCTCCATCCTGCGTTCCTCTCCTCCTGCCAAGCTTCTGATCCTCATGTTTTATCAGCTATTAGTACCTATAGTTTAACACTCGGATCAATGTTTTAGCTGCTCGGAATCGCAGACAGCTTTTGGGCCCAGCAGTGTACAGTGAGTGAATGAGAAGAGGAGCATCATGTTGGCAGGAGATGCTTTAATGTGGGATGTAGTCATTGTTTGACACAGAAATCAAAGCAGTTTTGATACCACAGCATTTTAATGCCATTGTTCTGACTGCACGTGATAACTTGCCTGGATATTGAAACCTCTGAGTCTCATCATTTAAGCTCATTGGTTCAACTTGAGTAGCAAAGTGAAATATTTATGCCTTGTGAACCTTTCAGAACCCTAAAGCATGAAAAGGCAATGACAATTTGAGAAGAATACATAGAAGTCAAAGACACATTTCAGCAGCCTGAACCCTCCCCAGTATTTTTAGGTCATGGCTTGTACAAGATTGAATATCATTTGTTGGAGTTAAACAGATTTCAAGTGGAAAAAACCTGAAGGACCCGGCAGTATCAACATGACCAACACCAACTACCCCCCATCAGGTCAGCTAGCAGGCGCCTCTTCTGCAGAGGCTGGAGTCCTCTCGCAGTGGCCATAGGGTTTGTGTCTTCCCCGCACTCTCTACCCAATTTTATTTTGATTATATTATCAATATTAAATTACAAACTAGATTGTAACTATAATACTCTAAGTATTACATTTGTTGGTTTGATAGATATAGAAACTATTTAATTTTGTTGAATATTGTTTTCCAAACCACTATAGTAAAATACAGAAATCATTTAACTATATTGTATTTATAGTGGAGATCTTGCAGATTTCTATTTGAAGATGTGAACAAACAATAATATAAAAAACAATACAGACTCTGATCCACCTTAAGAGGAGGGAACACAGGTTGAGAAGGAACCTTTGAATGATAGTAACTTATCAACACTGTTTATTCTTACAAAGGAAACATTGGATTCTGAAGATTCCCCTAGATTGATCCCACCGTGTCTAAACTCAGACCTCTGTAACAGCATTTCTGCCAGCATCAGCTGCACTGGGAGTTATTGAGGTTAATGCAGACTATACTTACTTAGCTGAAAAATGAAATCCGGATGCATCTGTCCTTTAGCTCTACCTCACCAGTTATGTGTGCAGCAGAGCCTCCCAGCTTCTAAAGGCAGGATGTACAAACTACACAGACATTTTCTTACCAGTGAGAAATGTAGAGTTTCAAATTAAAGTAAAATAAAAGTGTTTGGAGTGAGTGAGGAAACAGAATGCTTATCTGCAGGGAACAACAAAAGGTCACGGGAAGAGACCCGGATTCAAACCCCGGGACTTTTTTTTGCTCGGGGCAGCATCACCGAGCCTCTGTGCCACAGCTTTGATCCCGGTGGTTCTGTTCACCCTCGTCTTTGGTTTTGGCCCCAGCCTCTCGACAGGTTCGGATTTTGGACCGGTTTGTGCTCGGGTCTCAGCTCCTTCGGTGAGCGACTGAAACAACGGCCAAATACACTCTTTGCTCGTCTCCGATCCACCTCATCATCTTGTCTTTGTGTATGTGTGTGAGAGCGGTTGCTGGGGTGATGGCAGGGTTGGGTAGGCACTCCTCTTTAAGCGAGCGTGTGTGCGTCTGTGTGTGTGAGGCTGCGATCCATGCTAAACTGATTTCGCCATGGCCGCGCCAGGGAGGCTAACACAATTACTGCTGGCTAATGGCCCCACTGACTGAAGGGGGGAGGATTGTGGGCAGCTTTCTGGAGGTCTCTCATCTCGCTCTCTCGCTCTGTTTTCTCTCGTATTTCTCTTCTTTTTTTTTTTCACCAAATGTCTCTGACCCTTTTCTCATCCCCGCCTTCTCTCCCTTTTATTGTAGTTTCTGGGATACCCGCTGCCCTCGGGTCAATCTGGTCCAGTTGGGTGAAACTTGGACCAGGTTTCGCAAAAGCAAAGTCAACAAATGCAAATGACGGAAATAATAGCCTCCCTTTCTTTTCTTTCTCTGCCTCCCTGTCTGTTCGCTCTTCAGCAATCAGGAGGAAGGAGAATGGTTGGTACGACGAAGAGCATCCCCTCGTGTTCCTCTTCCTCGGTTCATCAGGAATCGGTAAATCACTCTCTCATCTCTCACAGCCAACTCTTCCTCTTTGTTTTGGTCTCATGAAGTGATGTAAAAAAGACAAAATACTCTTCGGGTTTGCTAAAAGTCGCTGCCAAAATAAACACTCGAGCAAGTCAAGTTTCCACTGACTGCTCATAGAGTGAAGTGTATTCTCTTCCTGCCAAACACATTGATTTAAATGACCAAGAACACACAAGGCTACAAAGGCAGGTGTCACATTGTCAATAAAAACATTTGAGAAACTTGACACACAAATTTTTCTGTAAGAATTTACTTTGTAATAATAATAATAAAATTATTTTTACATCAGCTTTATTCAACTGATTAATTTAACAATGAAAAGCTCTCTTTGATTAAATCAAGACCATCTACAAAGACACTTGGAGAGTGCACAACTCCAACAAAGCTAAGGCCTTACTTGGCAATGTTAAAGAGAGAGAAACTGAAACCACAAAGAATTAAACGGGTTCTTCACTGGGTCATGCTTCACCCTTCTACAAAACTTTATGAAAATTGGTTTTGTGAGTTTTTGGTTCATCCTGCTAAATAACTAACAAATTAAAAAGTATGCAAAAATGTACTAACCAGTCATGGTCATGTTTAGTTGTTCATGTTCAAGTTTTTAGCCACACTACAGAATCTCAGTGTGTCGATTAGCTGGTTGTTGGTCGTTGATGACGTTGAGAAACATTCATGGTCCCCAGAGGATGAACACCACCGACTTAAATTAACCCCTGACTTTTCCTTGAGTGGCATCATTAGGCCAAATGTGTTTATTGTGTTGATTTCAATTTAGCAGTCACTGTGAATGTTTTTGATTTGTATAAATTGTCATACTAGGCAACAGCTTGACAGTGTCACTAAAATCAGTCCTGGCCACCAAGACTCAATTGGTCTGGTTGTTTCCTTCAGGGAACAATAAAGTTGATCAATCAGTCAATCTCCTTGGAACCAGGCTCCTTGTGGTTGATATTAAATCAGAACTGGTCAGTATCATGTAGTTATACACAACAAAGATAACATCTTCAGATTTGTTCACAGTGGTTCAAATTACACACAGATCCTTGTGGATGGTAGTAGAAAACATGGATGTGTGTGTGTTATCTGGAAGATGGATATCAGGACTAGTTGGGGCATTTAATTTGATCAGTATTGGCTCCATAAAGTCCCATCCATTTTTAATACAACACATTGAACTCTATGTACACACGCCACCATCAGAAACACGTACAAAACACATGTACAAAACAATAAATCACGGGTACAAGTGGACATAGCCCAACTAGGTGTTGAGGACAAAATTCCTAAATTACAATGTGAAACCAAAACTAACAAATCAAATGTAAACAGTGGGATACAGACATGAGGCTTGATTCAAGATTTCTGGTGTGAAAACGGCTGAAATCTGTGTGGTCAGGTTCAGGATTTAAAGGACAAAGCTTGGGACGTCTGCAGTTTACACGTTCACAAGTAGCAGGAAGAAGTGTGTTAGGGTGAAGGCAATAAGGAGACGGAGGAATATTATGGGATGAGATAGATGGCTAAAAAAGGAGGGAGATGGAGAAATGACAGGCCAGAGAGATAGATGGAGGAGCGACGGTGTTCATATTCTCTGTTGCCTTCAGCGACAAACTGTGGCCATCAGACATCAATATTAAACAGAGCAACAAGACGCACACACACTCATCATACCCATATGCATACCAAACGCAGGACATCAATATCATATATGAGCATTTATATGCAGAATATTTTACCGACAAACATAATGTGTTCTTCTGGAGAGCTGCAGATGATTGAAAGCTTGGTAGAGGGAGGCTGTGGGAGTGAGGCCGGCACTTAGAGAACGAGAGAGATCGTCTCTCTGTCTGAAGTCGGGAAGACTTCCTGAATTCTCTGCAAGCTGATGTGTGACAAAAAGCAGGGACCATCTGTTTAGTTTTTTTTACCTCCGCCCAGGGGCGTTTCAAGGGACTTTTGGGGTCCCAGACAAAAGGGACCTGGGGGGGGGCCTACACCGTTGTTGTTGCGGTGGACTAACATAATAAGCTTTTCTCGGGGGGGGCCCTTTCAGCTCGCTCTTGCACAGAAAGGGTTGCAACGACCCTGTCTCTGCTTGATTTTGTTTGTTAGTTTGTTTGTCAGCAGGATACGCAAAAAATACTAAACAGATTTTGAAAAAACTAGTTGGACTGATGTGACGCGGGCCAAAAAAGAACCCAATGAATTTCAGTACAGATCCAGGATTCATTTTGACTTTAGTGACATTGAGTGTTTTGAAATATTCACCAATTTCTCAAGAAATAATCATTGGATCTTGAGAAGACTGATATTTATGAGTTTGTGGAATTTGGTGCAGAAAGTGGATTGTTGGCTTTGCCTGAGTTATGCGCTCTACTGAGAATATTCTACAAAATAAGAAAATGGGAGCAGGGGCTTGTTCCTTGTGGAAACTGAATAATTAAATCATGTCTTATGTTTTTTCTGATTCGATGTCTCACAGGTAAGACAGAGTTGGCCAAACAGGTGGCCCGCTACATGCACAAGGACATTAAAAAGGTACACACACACACACACACACACACACACTGACATTCTTGTCTTTTTAATCTATCTATCTTTACAGAGAAAAATTTAAAATAAAACAAACCAGGGAAAGAAAAAAGAATTGGTCAGCAAGAGTAGAAATTCTAGATGTGGATAACGAAACTCGAAATATAGGATAGACAGACAAATACACACTCACTGTGTATTTTCAGGTGTTTTACCTTTTGAATCAATAGGTGGACACCAGGTCGTCTTGGAGATATAAAACACTTATAAGACATTTAATTGAATAGCTGTTGCCGCCTTGAAGAAATGACAGACAATTCACTTAGTGTTGGTTTCCACGGTAATGGTACATTCAACCCATTCAACCGAGCACAGCAGAAAAACACACACACACAATACGTGCAGCGGTTTGATGGGAGGATTAATCCATCTTGTGATTGCAGGGTTTCATCCGTATGGACATGTCCGAGTTCCAGGAAAAACATGAGGTAAGATACTGGTTACCTGTTATATATATATGATCTTTGAAGTTATAAATGACAGTGACAACATTGAGCAGCTAAAGGTTTTGGTTCTTAAGTCATTATTTCTGACGAGAGCAGAACTGTTCCTTTACTCTGCTGCAGAGTCATGACTTAAGATTTATTCTCCTTCGCACAATGGATGCAGACATTTTTTTTAATGTTTTTACCCTTTTATGTGAAGCTTCGATGATGATTACATTCGATCTGAATTACTTACATTATGTTAAAGATATAGATCCACATCTGATCCATTTCCCCCAAGGATTTCCAGCAGAATATAACATCTCACGAAGAGCAGAAGAAAGCAAGATAGATGAAGGAGATTTCACATGAACCACATGTTTGTGTCAAATCGTTAAACTCATTTTGACCCGTTGTTCTCACAGGTGGCAAAGTTCATCGGCTCTCCGCCGGGGTACGTGGGACACGAGGAGGGAGGTCAGCTGACCAAGCTGCTGAAGGCCTGTCCCAACGCTGTGGTCCTGTTTGACGAGGTGGACAAGGCTCATCCTGACGTTCTCACTATCATGCTGCAGCTCTTTGACGAGGTGTGTGTAGAGCATGAACACACACACACACACAGATAATATATCATATCTTTGTGTTTCTGTTTGTGCGAATTGAACTTGAACAAATCCATCTCCCCATCACTGATGTCCCTCTCCCAGGGTCGCCTCACAGACGGTAAGGGGAAGACCATCGAATGTAAAGACGCCCTCTTCATCATGACGTCTAATGTTGCGAGTGATGAAATTGCCGAGCATGCACTGCAACTCCGTCACGAGGCTGAGGAGGTCACCCGCAGAAAGCTGGCTGACAAGCTTGGTGAGAGGACCACAGACAAACACCCACATATTTACATAATTCAAAATACAAAGACAACTGTGAAGTACAACCTTATGTTGTTTTGTTCGTGGAGTCATCATGTTTCAAATCATCATCACACAGCTACAGAAATACTTGTACAGGCTCCCACATTGGCAACACATGAAAACTCATCCTGACACACTGCTTTGCATTTCTATCTGTTGCTGTCGTTAAAGATCAGCCTGATGATATGAAGTCTGTTCAAATAGTTTGGTTTGTCAGATCATTTTAAGTTATTGCTGAGACATTCACAGCGTCTTGCAAAATAATAACGATGATAGTTTGCCAACACGTTCACACAAACAGTATTTGTGATTTGATGTTAAACTGTAAAGACGTACAGTTTGTAGCCATCAGCAACGCTCAGGTAATAGAAGCAGAAGTGAATTTAATGTTCACGTTGTGCTTTTCCCCAGAGGATGTTCAGAAAATTGAGGACATCAAAATATCCCGACAGTTTAAAGAGTCTATGATTCGACCAATCCTGAAGGTAAAACTATGACATGGACACAAAAAGGACCCATGTTGTCTGCAGAGAGTCTTACTGCAGTCGGCCTCAGAGGCTGTACTTGTCATCCCTAATTGTTTGGTTCCCTCTTAGGCTCATTTCCGGAGGGACGAGTTTCTCGGTCGGATCAATGAAATTGTATACTTCCTGCCATTCTGTCACTCAGAGCTGCTGCAGCTGGTCGGCAAAGAGCTCAGCTTCTGGGCCAAGAAGGTGCGTAACACTGTTTACAGACAAGTAACACGACAACCTGAGCTTAAGTTATTTTAATCTGAGAAACAGATGATCTGATGTTTGTTCTGTTGAGTGCTGAGGGAAGAAAGACAGCTCTCACAATCCTGAGAACTGAACAGACCACGAGGAGGGTTCTCACTGATGTTAGCGATTGTTAACTTGTAGTGGGATTCAGAAAGTCTCCACTTCTTCACAATATCACAACCACCATCACACATTGTGCAATTTTTCATGTAACATCCCAAGAGCTAAACCTCTGTGTGTCTCCAAGAGAAGAAAACAGGAGATTTTCCCTTTAGACGATCGTCCTCGGAGCAGCCGACGTCTTTAACGTGTGTGTCCTCCAAGCGGGGATACACCCTCACTGTGCAGCAGCGGCCGATCTGAGCAGGAACACACGCAGATCAATATTATCTGCCACTGCTACTCACTATAATGTGATTACTGTGTTTAACATGTGGAGCCTTCATCAATATTTAATTATTAATATTACAGCTGGTCTCCTGACGGCAAACACAGGCCCCGCAGGCGACTGACAGGGGCCTGACTCATGACTCCTACTCAGTCCTTCTTTCATACGCTGCCGTTTGGGATGTGTGTGTACTTGTGTGTGTTAAGAGTGTGTACATCTTGTAGTATCGTGTCTCTGTCTGTATGTGGCAGCAGTGCAAATGGCAGAAGTCTCATCACAGAATCCTCTGGAGCCACTGTTCGATCCCTCACTCCTAATAAACAAATGAAATGTTCCTCATTATGATCTTAGCAGCAGTGTTTCTAATGTTGTCATATCAGTGTTTAGGTCTCAGGAGTAAAGCCTGGCATCTATTTTTATTGAATGGAGCGTTAGCATCAGCAGCTAAATGAGCCCCGCTGATCACTGCTATTGACTGGTGTTTGATTAAAACGCATTACGCGCCTGTTGATTAGCGCTGGCAGACATCTTGCTTGACATTATCTCCTTGTGTCTTTCTCTCCATCTCATTTGTCCTCAATCCGTCTCTGACACCAACCTCTCATTCTGATTTCACTGCGTGTCTTACTCCTGTCTTTTTCTTTTCTTCTTCTTTTTTTCATTAGGCCAAGCAGCGCCATGACATCACTCTGCAGTGGGATCGCCCGGTACTGGACCTGTTAGCGGGCGGGTACAATATGCATTATGGAGCACGCTCCATCAAGCATGAGGTATACACACACGGTTACACACACACTGTAACACACACCCCGTTACACACACACTGTTGCACACACAAGCCGTTTTCAGACATGACCTGCAGATAGAGTCAAGAAAATCGGGTCCTGAGTTTACCCAGAGTTTTCCTTTCACACTTGCACAGCACAGTGGGAGGTTCTCTGCACAGATGTGTTCACAACAGCAACAAATCCTCTGCATTGTTCAGGCAAGAGGTGGAGCAGCCGGCTGCAGCAGACAGAGACAGGAAGTAACGTATTAAGTCTGATGCAGAGATCACGGGATTTTATTTACAACTCGGACACCGGTGTCGGCTCTTATCAACACAAACTCTCTTAACATCTTAGTCTGTGTCTTCTACGTGTGTGACATCGCTTGTTCACCGCAAGATATTTATTTTCTTTTTAGTTTCTTTAATGTTTGCATCTGTTCAGCATTGGAAGTGTCATCAACCCCCCCACTCACTCGCGGTGAATCCAGCAGGGGATCCCCTGCTGTGATCTCACACTGGATTCTCCTACATGTCTATGGACTTTATACTGGGAGGCCAGGCGGAGAAAGAACTCTGCTAATCCAGAGGCGCTCACTCAGACATTTGCGTTCACACGTGCACCTCCTCCAGAGAAAATACAGAGAATCTGCAGAGTTCAGTGTAGAGTCTGAATAGGCTTGAAATTATAGAATTTGTATTTGAGGATTTTAAAGATGCTTAATTCAGTAAAAAATATTTGTAGCATTTTTCATAGTCGTATGTACTAATTTTATTTGTTGTTACACACCTGCTTCAGTAAGACATGTTGACAATTCAACTACACACTGTCCAGGGAGACACTCAGATTTTAAAATGTTCCTTAATTCATTTAAACGCCCCATTAGCCATGTTAATGTCTTGGATCTTCTTTAACTTTGATTTGCTCCAAAGGTTTCTTCCTTGGGTCATGTCTCACCCCTCCACAAAATTAAATGGAAATCTGTTCATGGTTTAAAAGGACAAATAAACTCTGATGAAAACCTCTTGAATGGAGGTAATACAATTTAATATTTGCCTTCATTATAGATTCAAAATGAAGGTTCAGATAATTGATTGCAACTACATTTATTTAGAACCTGTCCGTCATGAGTGTGACGGCAAAGACTTTGGTTTAATGTAACAAAATTATGAATCTATTTTAAATCCTTAGACAAAAAAACCCCACCACTGGATAATTCTTGAAAGTTACTTTTTAATTCAGTTAAATTTTATTTGTATAGCACCAAATCACAATACACATTATCTCGAGGCACTTGACATAGTAAGATGCAGACCTGACAAAATACCACAATGAGGAAACACTCTGTGGCTGTGGAGAGAAATAAATGGGAAGAAACCTCTCGCAAGTCAGCAGTGAGGGCGGCCATCTGCATGAGGAGAGAAATGTGGGAGAGTAGAGAGAGAAACGTGGATCCGTTGTGTAACCGTTGTCTAAAAGTGAACGTAGCGAGGGAGAGAGGTAAATATTTGATCTGTGACACACAGATGAGCATAGTGTTCAACATCAGTCCATATCTTTTCTTTAGGGACCGAGCAGCATTGTTTTGGACCGAAGGTGTAGAAAGTGAAAACAATCTTTATAAACTGAAATAAGAATCAACATAAGAAACAAGTGTCTTAGAAAACAAAAACGAAAACTTAGATGTTACAGTTTAGACTTCATTTTATTTTAAAACTTATGAAAACCCAACTCTTGCCTGAGCTCTAACCTCTTCCCTGCTCCCTCAGGTTGAGCGGCGGGTCGTCAACCAGTTAGCCGCGGCGTACGAGCAGGAGCTGCTGCCAAAGGGCTGCACACTGCGTCTGTCCGTCCAATCAGACGGCGAGGAGGAGCAGAGCTCGCAGAGTCTGCGGCTCGAGGTGGTGGGAGCGGACAGCTCGTCCAGGACGCTGGACATCCGTCCCCCGCTCAGCCCCGAACACTGACAAAGAGCTCACAACACACAGGATCTACACAGATATGTATCCACACATGTACACTCACCACACATATCATCGCCATCTACACGATGCAGTGTCAGGATGGAAGATTCATGATGGATGTTACCAATAAAAGTACCTCTGATAAATACAGCACCGATGCCTCTGTTTCAGTCACACATGCAGTAACCTCATGCCAATTTGTCCACAAGCTGCAGAACAGGATCTGCAAACAGGAAATACAACAAATCCTCTGCTAAAGTTAGTGTAACAACAGGCCTTCATAGCAGCTGAGATTCAGACCCATGCAGACAGTTGATATAGAACTTACGGCCGAGCCACTGGACGCTTTTCTTGCTTTTCAGTTGTTGCCCATGATATCAGGTTTGAGTCTCGCCTATTTTCTCCACGTGCCACACGCAGTTCAATTATCTTTCGCCACAGTTTCAATGTCTTTCAGTCGAATTGGACACAAACATAACAATGTGCTACACTTCCTTGTTCAAAGTAAAAGCACTCTATCCGTTCATTTGTTTTAACAAGTTGTCGATTGTCGCAGCACGTACCTTTTGGTTTGAGGATATAACAGAAACCTCACGTAGCAGCTCCACAGTAGACACGCCCCCTGTGTGAACCACTGAGGAGCAGCAGATCAGCGAGGCAGCCATCACCCGCTGCCCCTGCTCCCGGTGTGACCCGGGTGTTCAGCACTGACTGGGAGATGTAAACGTGTCACAGGTCATTGTTGTAGCATAGAAGCTTCAGTGTGTCTGTGCAGCCTCGTCTTCATCACACGTATCATCAGTGGATCGATGCCATCGTATTAACTAATAGGAGCTTTGTTGCATTGTATTCGTAGAGGATCCACTCTTAGCTCGTGAAACGTTCACGCCCACTTTGTTGAGTAGAACACTAACACAGGTTAAACAATATTTATTAAAGATATGATATATTGTATATTTAAGTTGAGGCAATGAATAAGTTATTTATGGAGGATCAACTAATGGAGGTTCAGGGATCTGTTAGGGCTTTTGCATGCGTTTGCAGAGATGAAGAATGGAAAAATGAAGAAAAGAATAGAAACTGTAAAAGAAAGAAGTTATTTATTCCATGACGCCAACATTTAAAAATAAATAAGAAACAGCCAATTTCTCCTGGGAAGGTAAATGAAGCATCAATGACCAAAGACAGTTTGACTTTGCCTCTGTTTGTCACTTGAATGCACATCGTGCATGTGGAGAAACACTCACCAGCAGTATTACATATAAATGTATGTTTTAAAAAGAAAAAACCTGCTTATTCATTTTAGTAAATAATGTGTTAGTGGAGGAAAGAAACGTGTATCAGTCACTTTGAGTTATAGATAATAAAACCTCCTGGTGAATAGTCTCTGTTGATGCATGTTAAAGTCAAGAAGCATCGTCTGTCACGGCGGCACTGTGGTGCTGTACAGTGTGTCTCTTTGTGACAATAAGAGAAATTTAGAGTCGTAAAGAAACAATAATCAAAGTGTTGTATCATAAATGTTTGAGCGGCATGTCGACGAGGCGCCAAATGTAATCGAGCGACATCCCTCATTGTTGTTTCCACTGTGCAAATAAAGTCGTCACAACAAAAAGGGGAATTCCTCTGTTGTGTTTCGTTTTTTTTGTTGCATTTGTGCTGCCTCTGACACTTCTGATGGATGGATGGAAGTGTGTGTGTGTGTGTCTCTCTCTCTCAGTGCAGTGCCTGGGTGGGAATTCAGCAACAATGACGCATGTCCACCTTGTGAAACGACATGACAGAGGAATTTGATTGGAATCCAGCTCTCTCTCTCTGTGTGTGTATGTGTGGGGGGGGGGGGTGGGCTGTGTCAAACGCGGGGAGCAAATGCAGCAGCGCGGTAAACGCCACAGAAATGTGGAAAGCATCACACACACACTGAGACACACTGACACACACCATGCAGGAATGTCTTCCCAATGGGGAGGAATTAGCATCCAGGAGAAGGACACATGGAGTCTGGCTCTCTGCTCGGACCCCCCAAACAACACAGTCACAGACACAATCACAGACTGCCGCCTCCTGTGAAGAGGGAGGATTTCTCATGTTTATAAATCATTCCCCAAACCAGCATTATTGTAATATAACACTAGTATTCATCTGTAGGGCCGAAACAATCAGTCATTTAATCCATTAGTTCATCAAAGGAAAATCAACTAATATTTCTCAAGAAATATGCAAAATAAAACCCAGCTTCTTTTTACATGAGGATTTTTGTGAATAAATGTTTGTGTCTGTCACACTGGGCACAAATATTGCGTTTGCCAATTTGGGATGGCATTAGAAAATATTTTTGGGTATTTCTTTTAGTTTACTGAATAATCAGTTAAAGTAGCTAATAAAAGTTAGTTACAGCCTGGATCCTCAAAGCTTGAATACCTCATTGAAATGGATAAACTCTGTCTCCTTAATGATGTGTACACTGTAGTTTTATTGATGATTTTAATGATGAATAATAAGAATGATTGTTTCTTTATGTAGCTAACTTCATTTTGTGGTCCTATATCTACACAGATTCTCTCTATCCACGCTTCCTCTGTGGTTTAATGAGCTGTAGTTTGCTGTGTAAATAAATAGTCCCACACCTGAAGTGTCGTCTGGATGTTGTGAGGCTGAGTTGGGGGTTAAACTCTTGACGCCCACATAGAAGGAAGCAGCAGACGGGTTTTTGAACACTGGACTCTAGCAATGGCAGCTTCTAGATCAGGTTTTGCTTTTATACCTCAAGGCTTTTCCCATCGCTTATAATACACATCTGCAATTTATGGTTTTAGGAAGTCGAGCTGGCACGAGGATGTGTGTGTGTGCGCAAGTGTGCGTGTGTGACGCACGTGTGTGTATCCATTTACCATCCCCCGAGGAGGAAGACAAGAAAAAGAGGAGAAGGAGAAAGAGAAGAGGCTCTTAGTCTGTCCGTCAGGCTATTTCTGACTGCTGCCATTTCTCTGATTAGATTATGGAGAAACAGAAACCTGGCCCTCCATCGTCCTAACCTCCCTCTCCTCCCTCCAGCTCGCTGCAGTTTGCTCACTCGCCCCCCTCCCTCCATCCATCCCCTCGCTCCTCTACCTCTCTCTCAGCCCTTCCTTCTCCCTCTTCTGTCTGTCTCTGTCCGTCCATCTGTCTCTCTCTCTCCCACCTTCTGCTGATGATGAATGAGAGGGTTAAACTGGAGGGAAGGACACATGGAAGCAGAAGAGAGTGAATATGTACAATATTCATTCGTGCAACAACATCTTTATTTAAGTGAAGAGTATGATGCTTTTGTTAAAGCCAATGAATGTGTTCCCTTGGAAGTAGGTGGAGACTTCGCATTAGATAGAATCAGAATTCACAGAATTGTTAACATCAGTCCTCTTCACATGCTGATATTTTTCAGCAAAATGTTAAATTTGTTTTCATCCAGAAACTGGATGAAAAGAAAACGTGAACCACACCGAAATGTAATGGTCTCTTCCCTGACCCATACCACATCCTTCCAGCAAGTTTAATGAGAATCCTGTTGGTTGTTTTAGTTTAATTTAAAGATTTTCTCCTCGTCAGAGTTAAAGCTATGATATGTAGGAGCTGTGTCCAAGCAGGAGCCCGATCCAACACTTTTGGATCGGGCTATTACAGTGAATGCAGCAGACACAGCAGGTTAACCAAACAGTGATCCTGTCCTCTGCTGATAAAGTGTCAGTTATTTGAAATAGATTTGAACTTATTTTCTTCGGAACGAGCATTATATTAACCAAAAAGACATGATTGACCAGGGTGCCTCTGCAGCACGGGGCCACAGGGTGAGGTAATAACAAACCCTGCTGCACTTCAGTGGTGCGAATTCTCCCAACAATGTGTAATGAACCAAATTACAAGATCTATGCGGAGCCTATAGGTTTGAAGCGCAGACTCCGAATCATCACATCAGCAGGTTGAGTCTGAACTGGGAGGACTGGTGTATCTCGCTCCATCTCCCTCTCCACGGTGATGGCTCGATAGTGAAGCTGTGAAGTGCCTGGAAAATGCTTTTTAAAATCCAAACTGTTTGACATTCAGCGGCTCTGGGGGTCTAGTTGTCCCCGCTGACAGCGCTAAGGGCTCCTGAACGCCAACCTCTGCTGGGTGTGTGTAGCTGGAGTTCGGGTGTGTTTGATTTCAACACCTTGGCTGTAGCAGCTGAGTGCAGCAGCAGCAGAGAGGTGCAGCGTGCAGCCAGGTGGAGGTGCTGAATGATGAATGACTACCAGAGGTTCTCCCATTATCATATCTGTCCCCCAGCTCTTAACGGGGAATTTCATCCGTGTCCCTCTGCACAATACTCTTACACTAACACCCCCTCCTCTCCCTCACTCCCCTCTCTTTCTCTCTTTGTCCTCCCCCCCCCCCCCCCCTGCAGGAGAGCGATCGATTTCACCTCCATTACCTCAGTGCACTCAGCTGCAGGATGGAGATGCTCCTCAGTCCTGCAGCTGCAGTGGGAGCAGCACAGATATCACAGGCTGCACAAATAGCTGCTTTCAGACGTGCAATGAACTCCGGATAATCTCATAACCTTCTCTGGAGGGGCTGTATGTGAAAACGTAAATGTCCCAGTGAGAGGCTCTGCCAGCGAGCCCCCCCATGTCCTAATGAGCTGATGGGAGAGAACAGCAGAAGATCCTCTGGATGAGTCAACGCCAGCATGTGGGTGTGTTGATGACATTTCTAACATGCGGCAGACTCCAAACCAAAAAGAAAACAAAGATCACAGGATGAGAAAGCAGTGACGTACACGTAGAAGGCCCCTACGAGGATCAAGCCTTTGTTTTGCCAATTGTTGATGAGCTGTAGACCAAGATCTCTGCAGCAGAGCATATACGTTATATCCTGCCTGCTGCACCAAACCTCACCTGAACACTCTGAAGATTTCAGTTTTGTTAGTGGATCTGAGCGGAGATTCTCCAAATGCGTTTTTCATTTTGGGGACATTCTGCGGAGTTCATGTCTGAAAACGTCTTGAGTGAAAGCCTTGGGACTCTCTCTGCCCAGCCCCCTTCTACAAACTCAGGAGAATGTCCGAATGAGCCACGTGAGAACCCAGCAGGAGATCCTCTGGAGGATTCACTACCAGCCAGTGGTGTGTTGGTATATTTCTAACGCAAACAGACGCAAAACTTCAACAAAAGAATACAAATAACTCCAGATGAAAATTTGGTGCCATATACACACAAGAGATAGTGACAAAGATGTCTGACCGGAGAATCTCCTGCTGCTGTTCATGTGTGAGAGGGAATCTCTGGAGAGACTCCATACATGCGGACATTCTCAGAAAAATGGTTCATAACCATTTTGTGTGTTTGCTCTATTCAGATTCTCTGACCTTTAATGCGTTAATGTCTGGGGCTGCGGGTTGGGGTGGGGGGGTGGGGTGGGGGGGGGGGGGGGGTTACACACACCGGATGCCGTCAGGTTACCGCAAGGTGATCACGTGACAATCCAACCCTCCCCTGGGAGAATTAGCATAAAAGACGAATAAAGGACCCCACCAAGAAAAAAAAAACACACACACACCAGTCTGTCCTCCTTTCTCTTAAAGAAAAGGAACAAATCCATTCCGCCTAATTCGAACCTTGCTCAGGGACAGCTCGCGTGGCAGATTGCAGCCTAATTAGTTTAGAGGGAATTTAATTCAATTAACTTTCCACAGCTCCGCGCGCCCCGCCGCTGCAGGGCTGCTTTCAGAGCGCGGGGCCAGAGCTGCAGATCTAATTAGCGTGTTTGGAGAAGCTCTCCATGCGCGCGGCCATCCCCTCAACCGCTCCAGCTGTGGTGTGCGTGCGTGTGCGTGATATTTGTGTGTGTGTGTGTGTGTGTGTGTACCTTGGTCTCTCGGGACCGTTTTTTTTTTTTTATCCTAAAAAGCTTCTTTTTTAAGTAACATGCCGTCGTCCATTAGGATAATACAGGTCTGGTGGCGCAGTGGAGAGATGGACGCAGCATGAGAATAACCCGCAGCTGCTCCGCGTCACGGCCCGGCTGCCGAGCGCGCGGCCGCCTCCCGTTCGAGCGGACTCGAATTAGTCCGAGTGTAATTTGATTGGTTCAAATGAATGGCCGCATTTTTGACTAAACTTCAGGCTGATGAATGCGAGTGCTGACAACGATTCTGTGTCTGTGGCCCATTATTTAGGTTTAGAGAAATGTTTGATCCAATATTTTGAAAGATAATTTATGGATATTTTGATCTTTCTCTGTGATGATGATGAGCACGTGTAGTAAAACTGTTTTGGCTCCAGATTTGGCCCGCATCCCTTTATGGACTGATGGCACTTGGGCGGTCAACTCCTGTTGGCCAGATCTGGGACACAAGTCCCAGATAAGCCATAGCGACACCGCCTGTCAACCAAAAGTGCCAACGGTGGCCGGATTAGTGTTCTGCTGTTTGGGCCATATTCACTATTTACTACATGGACCTCTTCAAGCTCTCATCCAGATTTGACTTTGCCCAGAGCACCGCATGTTTGCCAAAACAGGCCCATGTTTTTTTAGGGGGGATATTTGGGCAAATTTACCATTTTACAAGTGATTAATTTTAAGCTCACATCTATTTTGTCGGGGCCACAAAAGACCAGAAGGGCCAGCTCATGTCCCGAAGTGTCCCAGGTTCGTTTGTTATCAGGGCCAACATTATGCTTCAGATCTGAAAATTGAAGATCGATTGGCAATATGATGAGGATATGAAGCACAAAAGAGCAATAAATCACATATTTCCCATCCATGTTCTCATGGTCTCTGTTGTGTTTGTGTTTCTTTGTTTGAACAGGTCTAAATACCACATTTATTATATTATAAAAAAGCTTCGCTTCATCCTTATTTACAGCCATTACAAATTATTTAGGCCAATATGCAAAATACCCTGTCTATATAGTTCTTTATATTTCCCTCCTGCAGAGTGGAGCACCAGGCTCAGTCAGGACCCTGCAGGGTGATTTTAAACAGGTGCATCACCACCAGGCCTCCACCTCCACCCCAACAAGCTGGTGCTGTGGCTCCGTCTCTAACCCGGTTAAATACGCACCCTCGTCTCGAGCCGGAGCGTCACGGTACATTCCGGTAATTGGGGATTGAAATGCGGGGACAGGCGCACCGACGGGACCCCCCACCCCCCCATCCCACCCTGGCCGGGAGCCCCACCACCACCTTTACTTCCCTCCCTGCTCCTCCCTCCCTCCGGCACCGTCTCTCATCCATCATCGGGCAAATCAAATGCGCATCGCCGCTGCAGAGACGCGCGGGCCGGTGTTAACGGCAGGATCGGTGACTTTTGATTTTTATTTTATGCGCGATCAAACCCACCTCCGGGGGGGGGAAGAGCGGCTTGTGGAGGGACGATGACACGACGCATTTCAGTGATGGTGCAGGTGGAGAGGCCGGTCTGCACTCAGCCCGGATCGGGATGGAGGTTGTAAAGGAAAAACATGTCCCCCTGAAAATCCTTTTAAAGTCAAGACACCAAAGAACTGTCATTAAACTGTTGATACACATTAAAATAGTTTGTTTAACTACCGTTCTAAACTGCAGACACGTGGCGAGTACAGATACACTTCAATGCAGCGAGGCCTAATAAGATCTTTTGTGTGTGTCGAGGTAATTCAATCAGCCAGTGCGTATTTTGCGCACAAACAAAATACGCAAATGTGCCAACTAGATCAGCGTTAATGGACTCGCTTGTGACAGAGTTCTACTCTTCCCTCACTTCCCTCCATGTTCAATCTGCACTGAAAGGCTAAAGTCACAATAATTCAATATGTACAACAACAAGATGTCCAATTAAATTCAGAGGAAAAAACGCACGGGAGCGCGCATGTGGCCAGCAAATCGTATCGAAATTTAATATATTTATTTAATCTATGAATTAATGGCCAGTTGATAATAATTAAGATATAAGGATCATATAATCATGAATAATTTGCAGGATAATCTACATAAAATTAGATTAATTGATGACTTGTGTTTATTTTACATAATTACGCGTGCACCTTAAAACAAAGAAACGGGGATATTGTGTTGATACAGCTTCTTTCAAACACTGCTCCTTAATGCAGTAGAAGTTTAAATTCTTATAAATATTAAAGTCTCTCTACTTCACTGAACCCCCCCCCCCCCCCCCCTCACCATGCCATGTAAAATCAGTTTGGCTTCATGTGGCTCTGACTTCAATTAACTCTTAATAATCATCTCCGCATGTATCAGGGCGTTAAACTGCGCGTTTCACAAAGGACATCTCACTGCCCAGACCTGAGAATCAATAGCTGCCTGACTCCAGAGGCAGGAGAGCGTCTCCAGGCACACGGGCCATGTTCTTCGTGGCGCTCCCATGATGGATGGAGCAGGCAGCCTCCCTCTCTCTCTCTCTCTCTCTCTCTCTCTCTCTCTCTCTCTGACTGACTGACGGGCCTCGGACCACCACCGCGTGTCCCGGGACAGATCCCGGCCTGCTGGGCCTCCCGCGTGGCTTTTCTTCAAACCGCATGTGTCGCCGCTGCCACATCCTTTACTCATCCCTTACCCCCCTGTCTCTGTCCACACACACCTCTCCATCATCGCCACCCATCCGTCACAGAGCCCAGTCTGCGCCACTACGCACACCAATTCCTCGAGGCCAATCTGTGTGCTAAATCAAGGTGGAGCAGAGAGAGGATTCAATTAAGATTCCTCTCCAGATCATATTGGAAATAAGCGAACAAATAAATATGAATGAATTAAAATATGTGGCGCAGGGCTGCTGGTTTTCACCTCGAAAAATAAAAAGATATTAAGGGCAGAGTTCCTGAAGGAAAAGCATTTAGTTTAATGGCTGCCCCCTGACATCCCCAATAAATCTCATTATAATAGAAAAATAGTTTCATTCGTTTAAGGTATTAATGAAGCATGATAGAAGAAGCCTAAATTTACTAATCAATGAAAACATAAAACTAAACACTAAAAGAAATTCAATTAAAAGGAGTTTTATTATATCACCTTAAATACTATACGCTGGCAAACCAAAGGATTCATATTCTTCATATGGAGACTGGTGGGTAATTACAATGGTGCTAATCCCTCCGTTTACATAGTGTTTTGTCCCCTGTTGACATTAAAGCCTCATCATTTAATAGTGCATGACTGCTTTTCAATAAAAGAACCAGAATAAAATGTGTAATGGTCCTTTAATGCTATCTCAATCATAACTCTAGAAACTGACAGTGCAAGATCCCCCCCCAGTGCTCCACACATGGGCCTATAATCCCTATAGTCGGGGTCCCTCTCTCTCAGGGGCCCTCAGGAGCCTCTAGGGGACCATTGTGTCCCCTCTTCTGTTGACTCAGACGTCATGAATGCCAAAGCTCCCCGTTACTGTTTCCGTCCCATCGGCCCATGAATGTAAAAGTCCAAAGTTAAAGCCTCCGCAGCGGAGGAGAGAGTCTCCCCCTGCCGCGCGGCGCGGAGCACTAAAGGCTGGATTAGCGGCCTGGAAGGCATGGCTCTCTCCTCTTTGAAGGGATTAAGGTTTAAATGCGTGAAAAGCGGGAGAGCTAGGGTCGCTCCTGGCCGATGCTCTTTTTTTCTCCCCGGACGGAGGCAGGGCCGCGGAGTTTAACTGTGAAACTGTTTAAGTTTCTTGGTAAACTCACCTCTGAACCCTCCAGACGGGAGCAGGACGCACAACAGCCGGCACGGCCTGGGAGCCGCGACCCACTGCAGGGTTTAAACCAAATGTGTGTGTTTAGTTTTAAAGAACAGGCTGCGGTCATGATCACACAGAACTTAATGGTTTATTTAAACATCGAGTCCGTCGAGAAAAATGTTGCGTTCTCATCTAACAAACGTTTCACTGCTACAACTGCACAATGTTTATTCTCTCGTGGGCTGAGCACCATTTACATTACACAATACAAACAGTGAGATAAACCTGATGTGGCAATACAGTGCTTTATGTCATGATGAAGAATCTATAAAGGTAAAATGGTCTCAACTGTGAAATAACCACTGTATAGTCTTCATAATAACGTGTCAGTAAAAGGAGCTGGGACTAGTCGTTGTCTCTTCAGAGGCAGGTGCAGCAGAATCACTCAATCTTATGCAGAATAAGGATCTTACTTTCTGTTTACTCTGGATAGATGTGTTTTACATAAATAATGAGTCACTATTAGCGATACAGGCCTAAATGTGAAACAGGGCTGGAGCCACAATGACGCCCCCGTGTAGACATGTTGTGCTCTAACGCATGTTGTGTTTACCAGCATCTGCACCAGACTGAAAAACAGGAGCACCGCCCCAAACCTCTGACCACACAATAAACACTATCAATATTTCGCATTTAAACTGCACTGTGCGTGTGTGTGTGTGTGCGTGTGTGTGTGCGTGTGTGTGTGTGTGTGTGTGTGTGTGTGTGTGTGTGTGTGTGCTATAATGTCATTAAGCACCATCATCATGCAGCCTCTGGTCAAAGCAGAGATAAGAGCGCGCACACATTGGTCTCCGTTATTATGCGTTTTATAAGCGCGCACACGAGCCTAAGTCGATTAATTCCTCGCGTGCTTCGCGTCACAACGTAATTTTGTTTGTTTCATTGTGGATGATATTATTTGGTGAAATCTATCCGCTAATAAAAAGCCTGTTAATTCCTACGAACAGAGGCTGAGACGCATGCCACGTTCTAAATGGCACCACGGTTTGGATGGAGCGCGCGCCTGCCTGTCGGTGTTAAACCCTCTGTGTGTGCGTGTGTGCGCGCGAGTGTGTGTGCCGTGTGGGATATGACTTATCACATTGTATGACACCGAACAATAAACTTAAACCAATTTATGGAGCGTCAATGCGTTTACGGTTATCCTGTCGCGGTCGTCTCCGCAGCCAATTCCCTCTCTCGTCCTATACATCAAACTGACGCGCGCTCTGGTGACATCTTCCGTAAAAGTGATCGGAATCAAATCAAAGCTTTTAATCTCGACAATCACCGTCACATCTGGACTTTTCTCGACACATAAAGACTTCTGCGGCTCTGCTGCACTTGTCTTCGACGCAGCAAGTGTTTGGGACCCAACACACACCTGCGCGTAAGGGGCATTTTACGCACGAGTTAATAGATGCATTATACAGTTTGGGCTGTACATGTAGGCCCGTATATCTTAAGGTGAAGTGGTAGAAGCTCAGTGCAAACCGACGTCACTTTAGATTTCCACAGAAGCACCGAATTGGGAGAATTATCCTGAGTGTGAGTTTTGTTACGCATGCATCCAACTCCGGACAAAACCAGCATGCTAACTCCATAAAGATGTTTGCTCATTTAATCTCAGTGGATTATCGGACTGCTTTCAGATGTTTATTCCTCTTACCCCAAACCAATATTCTAATTTAAAAAACCCAAAGTCAAATTGCGACCAGGTCCTCCCTGAATAAAGTGGGGGATGAAAAGGAGGACTTGGCTCGGGTGGATTTAAACCGATGTCAGGTCCTGTTTGTTTCTCAGCTCCTGGATTTGAATCGTCGTTCTACATTTCTTTAAGACAGTGGAACAAAGATAATTATTATGGTTTATTACAGGGAGACACATATTCTACATAAACAGAAATCATCTTCTACACCTGAGGAGTTTATGGGCTGATTCCACTCTTTCATTCCCACCCCTGTCTTTTATTTTGTTATTCTTTCCTCGAGTCGCGGGTTCAGGGCAGAGCAAGTCAAACCTTGTTAAGTCAAATTGTGATTTGTGAATATGGACTAGTGCCAGAAAATGTGATTGATTGATTAATAATAAACGCACTTGGATGGATTTATGTAAATACAATCTGATCATTTAAACCGCGACTGTTGTTTTCAGTCACATCTGAGCAGAGCGACCTCAGCAGAATAACACAAATACAGATATAAGAGATGTTTAAATAGTTTTTAGATCATTTCACTCTGCTGACACCTGCGAGCGCGTGGGCGGTGCAGTGGGTGAGTGGGGGGGAGGAGAGAAGAGAGGGGTGGGGCTGGGGGGGGGGGGGGGGGGCTGTCCGTGTGCACGCTCGCTCACTGGTGCCATTGTCATGGAAACGACAGACCACCGCCTCGCTATTGTCTCGCGCTCAGCCAAGTTTATTATAAACAGTGCGCGAGCCGCAGCAGAGCTGTCACACGGAGCGCGAGCGCAGAGCGAATAACTGGAGAGACGAGGAGAAGAAGAAGGACAAGAAGAAGGACAAGAAGAAGAGAGAACCAGGAGAAAGTGAAGGAGGAAAAGAAAAGAACACGTCTGGATTATTTACAGTGAAACTAAAAAAGAGAGCATCTTTGTGACGCAGCTGACAGGAGACCTGCAGAGAGCCAGCTTCAGTCCGGGATCACACCGGAGACACAGACCGACTCTGAGCTCCGTCTCCTGGGGTAAAAAGTCCCCTGCAGCCGCTCGGACTCCCACCTCCTCCCGTCGTGTCCGCAGACCCGGTGCACGCACCGGCTGACCTCCATGTATAAGATGGATTACTCCTACCTGAACTCCTATGACTCCTGCATGGCGGCCATGGAAGCGTCGGCCTACGCGGACTTCAGCTCCTGCAGCCAGGCGAGCTCCTTCCAGTACAACCCGATCCGGAGCGGACCCTTCTCCAACCCGGGCTGCACCCCGCTCAGCACGGCCAGCTGCACACTGGGAGCCCTGCGGGAGCACCAGCCCACCCCCTACTCCTCAGGTAGAGAACACATGATCTATAATGCTCTGCCATATAAAGGTCTATATTAATAAACGGGACATTAAATGTTCATTCGGTGAATCATTCTTTTAAATAGCTAAAGGAAAAAAGAAGCTCCAACACTTCCTCTCTCTTCAGCTGCGGAAAACACCATTTCAATTCATATTAAAGTTAAATATTTAATTGTCAATTAAATGTTCCGTTAATGATCGACCTGTACAGTATAAGGACTAAATGGTTCTTACACGGATTTTATTTGAATTAATCTTAAAAGGTTAAGAATCAAATCAATGCAAAAAAACATTTATAAGATGCTTCATTTTTTAAAATGTTATTAGAATTTTAAAATGATGAGAGGTTTTAAGGTGAAACCTGAACTGTCTTTGGATATGTGCATTAATCTGCAAATAAATTAGTATGCTCTCTAATTAGATCTCTAATAGTATTACTAATATTACTAATTATAAAATAATAAAAAAATGTGCATAATGGAGAGCTCACAGAAATCAATCTTGATGAACACAGACACACCTATTGGCCACAGGCCCTCCTATCAGGCTGTAGCAATTATTCTAAATGTTTATTTAACATTTTAAATAAAATCTCTAAAGAAAATTATAGTTATATATTATAACAAAATTTAAGCAGTGAAATAGTTTCTTTCTAATCGAGTCTTTGGATTTTGAACTGAAATATTGGTTTGTGTCGTATGACTCTACTGCTCCTCTAAATACATTTTAATACATTGAAATACATTTTTATTACAAACAATTAAATTCTGTCGATCAAAGCACACTTGAAATACTTTATTACAAAACATGTATAGCCTACATTAACAAATTTTCTAAGGTTCTATTTATATTTTAAGACTCAAATTCATTTGGGTAAATGTGCTAAATAATTTTTCATCTAAAAGGCCATAAATCCTGCCAACACAAAAAACAAAAATAATTTCTTTCGGTCATGAATTAATAAATATAAAGTATTAATCAGATGCATTTCCTGATTGCAGAGGTCCGGTGTTACCGTTAAATCATCCCGTTATAAACGTGGCCTGCAGGCCTCCAGTTCGGTTTGGACACTTTCTTTTTATCGATCGTCATTTCTATTATAGGATCCAACACGATGTCATTATTTTATCATTAAATAAATCCATCTCATATAAACTGGAAATAAATGAGCAAGATCAGCCGCTTGCTGGTTGAAGAAAACAGCTGATGATCGTTTGAGAATCGGACCGTGTGGCGGCTCCTGCGCCATTTACGCACGGCCTCTGCGCGCCATTGTGATCCACGGCGTCGTCAGTGAAAAAACGTCAGCCAGTGTTTCGCTGAATAAATGTTGCTGCTTTCCAACGACTTAACCGATTTCAATTTTCTCTCTCAGTTCCGTACAAGTTCTTCTCGGACCCCTCCGGCCTGAACGAGAAGCGGAAGCAGCGGCGCATCAGGACCACGTTCACCAGCTCCCAGCTGAAGGAGCTGGAGCGGGTCTTTGCGGAGACTCACTACCCGGACATCTACACCCGAGAGGAGCTGGCCCTGAAGATAGACCTGACCGAGGCCCGGGTACAGGTGAGACCAACAGGCTATTATTTCATACACCTGAATGACTTAATATCTGAATGAGATTGGACCATTTTTCTTTTTATGTTTCTGTTTTTTCATCTTCACTGGAAAGCTTATTGTCCCTCTGTCTGTGTTCTCCAGGTTTGGTTTCAGAACAGGCGTGCCAAGTTTCGTAAACAGGAGCGTGCAGCCAACTCCAAAGCCAACAACTCTGGTGGCACCACGGGCAGCACAGGCAGCAGCAGCTCTGGAGGGAAGAAGGGCGGGGAGACCAGATCTTCTTCAGATGATGATGAGTCCAAAGAATCCACCTGCAGCCCCACGCCTGACAGCACGGCCTCCCTGACTGGCTCTGCCAACGGAAACCTGGGCAGCCCTGCCAGCCTGAGTCCCAGCCCGGCTCCCATCAACACCGGCTACATCAACACCTCCAGCTCCCCGGTCCTCCAGGGGCTGAAGCCGCCCAGCTGGTCCAGCCTGGGGCCGTCCAACCCGGCCGTGGCCCAGCCGGCTCTCCAGACTCAGGAGATTCTGAAGGCCTGGCAGCCGGCGGACAGTATGACCGGGCCCTTTGCCGGAGTCCTCTCGTCCTTCCACAGAAAACCCAACCCCACCATCAAGACAAACCTGTTCTGAAGCACAGAGGGAGAGAACAGAGAAACAGACATTGTGTGATCAGCAGGAACAGCGAGGAGCTCCTATAGCTCCTGATGAGAGTCAGGACTTACACATTATACCCAAGAGCTCCCTGGTGGACTCGGCTGTAGCTCAGCGAGGCCTCCATCCTCCTTTGAAAACTGATTCAAAACTCAGATAACAAAATCACAAGTCTGCCACTGTCTCTCTCTCCCCAGCATATGCAACTGTGCACATTAAACCTGCAAATCTCCACCTGGACATGGACCAGAAATCACCCGTCCTCAGACTAAAAGACACAGAGATGTCAGCTCTATTTAATGATGTAAAACCCCTCATGTACTTTAACTGTTCCCCGACTAAAACCTTCAGTGTCAAAAGGGTATTTGTGTGTCCGGCCCGAAAACCACGCATCACTTGTTTGACTCATACACACATCTGGTTACTTACAAACACACTCTGTGCTCTCCTCTCACTCACATTCCCACACTCACTGTGTTGCAATGCACTTGGACAACCAGAGCTCTGATGAGCATGGAGGTCAGGTATACGGACTTAGAGCAGAAATCTAAACATCGCCCTCCGAGACAAAGCAAACTTTTACCCACACAAGCACAACTTCCTCGACACACAGACGCCCACCAGTAAGAGCAGGGTCCCCCCATTTAAATCTGTTTGTCCAGCAAAAACAGAGGCCACCGAATTAATCCAATTAGAGGAGCCAGGTCCAGACCCGAAACCTCCCCAGTGCAATTCATCCCCTCCTCTTTCTTTACTGTATCAAATCCTGACCCCCCCCCCCCCCCCCCTCCCCTTTCCTACACTCTCATTCTCAATGTGACCCCCTCCTCCCCCTGGCTTTATGATCCCATCAGGCCTTTTTGTGTCAAACAGTGGGAACCTTGTTTGACTTCAGCACAGGAAGGAGAAAGAACTCGAGGCGTTTTCAGCTCACAGTTAAATCCCTGCTGCTCGGGTGGAGGAAGGTTCCGAGCAGAGTGTAGCCTAAAAAAAAATCTGTCTAATTATGTCTGAATTATATCGTTGGTATCCTCGTACAACTGGTTTCTCACTTCTCATCTGACTGAAGTTTTTTTTGGATTCACCTGCTGGATCGATGGGAGTGTATGAGTGTGCTCTGCAGGCTGCAGTGCTTCAGTGTCTGTGGTTATGAACTCTTACTGGACTCACTAAATCAGCGTTATCAGCCCAGTGTCATTAAGTCTCCTGCAACTGACAAATATGTAACGATCAACAGAAGTTTTTCTACTGTGTCCATTAACACTCCGAGTTTGTTCCCCTCCACCCTCGTTTTTATTTTGCTAAAAGGCAAAAAGAGGCGACGGCCGTTTCTACTTTCTTTCACCTTGTAAAGTTGCTCCTGAAACATCTGGATTTCAGAGCTGATTCTTTTCTGGGTACGGTTTTACTCGAGAAATCTATTCCAAACAAAAATAAGGGAAACAAATGTATTTATTAATATTTTTTATTATATCTGTGAGAAGATGTTTCTTTGAACTGCTCCATACATTTCTGTAAGTGTAAATCCTGTAATTAGTAATATAAATATTAGGTAGCTTTTTCTTTGAGTTCTCTCACATTGCTTTGCAGAGTTATTTCACTGCGGAGCATCTGTCTCGCAGACCAACACGTCTATGAACACTAGGAATCGACAGATGCTCTGGTGAGGTTATAGCACTACTCTGAATATTCTAATAAAGCTACATTATGGAATCACAGCCTCCCGTGTGCAATGATCTTGTTTCTTGTGTGTGTGACACAAAATGATGAGAATGTTGTGTATCGTGCAAAGTCAAGATTTAAGGAACTCAAAAAAGCAGATTTTCCTGGACACATGTACGACTCTCACTATATATTAATTTCACCGTACTCTCTCTCTCCCTGACTGAGGCTGCTCTACTTCTCTCGGACAACAACGGTTTCTCCCTCACAGCTTTCCCTGCAGATGACAACAATAAAAGAAAAATGGAAATGAGTATATTATAAAATAAGGAAAGATATTAGATTTTAATTGAAAAAAAACAAAATTACATGGGTGAACAACTTGCATTTAAGTTAACACAACCAACAGAGGAGACTACATATAAACTAATGAACAATGTGTGACATAGAAAACAAGAGCATAATTTTTTTCCACTCATGCACACAAATACAAACACACTCTCTCTCTCACTCACACACCACTGAGAACACTGAAAGGCCAAAGAGGCTTAAAAAAACA
Source organism: Pleuronectes platessa (assembly GCF_947347685.1). Taxonomy (NCBI): domain Eukaryota; kingdom Metazoa; phylum Chordata; class Actinopteri; order Pleuronectiformes; family Pleuronectidae; genus Pleuronectes; species Pleuronectes platessa. The sequence continues at coordinate 16,557,706 of NC_070630.1, forward strand.
CACATTAGATTGAAGACGTCTGAACAGAAGATCCACATTTTCCGTATTATGGCTGTTAAACAATTAGATGACACATAAGTAGCTGAGTCTAACAACGCACGTTAGCAACATCATTCAATGGGGCGTGTGAATGAAGCTGCAGTTTCACCCTATTCTAGTCCCAATGACTAAACAGCAATTTCACTTACAGTTTAGAGTTCTGCTTTTCCCAAGTAGTCTCGGGGCAATTGTGTTTACATCGTTCTAAAGGTTCAAAAGCAAGTTGTGTGCTTAACTGCAGGAGAACATTTACATGTGATCCACCTCGATGACGGAGAAGTGACAGGCGTCAGCAGAAAGTCTGTTTAAACGACAATAAACTGGCTTTTGGGTTTGACGTCTGGTCTGACAGGCAGAAGAGGAGGCAGGATTTAAATTGCGGGCAAATAAAGGCAATGGTAATATTAACAGGCTAAGATTTTAACTGCGTAAAAACAACTAATATTAATTTAAAAAAAAGAAAGGGTAGAAACTTCTTGGTTGAGTCTTTTGTCCCCTACAAGGTTTCCAGTTATCTACTGAGGAGGTTTAGTAGCACCACCTGCTGGGCGATCAGTGAACATGCTATCTGTGTCCTGCAGAAATCAGATAGTTCTGTCCTGTTTATAATGATTTATGAGAGGTGACATCTTTTTCCATGTGTACAAATATGCAATGATCCAATAACTAATTCAATATTTAGTCATTTATGAACCAAATCAAATCTGTAAAGTAGGAAAAATTTTGACACTATATAATAAGACGGTTTCTCAGTCAATGCTAACGTGATAGTTTAGGAAAACTTCAGAAACATAACCATGCATTGGTCTGCTCGGTCATGTCAATCAATTCTTCTCACACTGCTCCATTCACTCTATCTCAAATTAAATGAGTAAGAAATGGGACAAATGCCAAACCTGGATACACAAGATTTGTTTGCTTCTGTAAATTGAGATTCCAACCCTCACAATTAAACTGTGAACATTAATCATTTTGAAATGATTATTAATTTTGGTTCAGCGTTTATTACCTCTACTACAAGTGTGATGCTATTGCTATGACTACTAAAATGTTTTGGACTAGACAAAGAAACATCATGCTACCGTGCGCCATTTTCCATTTAAGTTAAAGTATCGGTGAGCGCTGGAAAACAAAACTGAAACGTTAGTGTTGAATGTGCAGCTCACACAGTAGGGGGCGGGCGGTGTCGAAACCTGACGGCTAACACAGTCACTTGAACTGTGTGCCCGAGTGCACTTTCTGCTCTAGGAGGGCAGGTTTGGTAGATTTGCTCTATTTTCCCTTTATCGTAAAATAAACAACATAAAAACCTTAAATACACGCAGATACACTTAGACAATAGATGCCACTGTTTCACTAACAGTGGCCCTGATGTCATCACAAGAGTGGAATATTTGAAAATTCTTGTCTCCTGTCACAGCTTCATGTCTGCATCCATCACAGAAGTGAGGGGGTTCCTCGGCCGTGGGTCGAAATGACTCCTGAGAGTTTCCAAAATGTGAGTGTGGCCGGGGACAAACCTGAGACTTGGAGAAAAACAGTGTCGCTAAAAAGAGTCTGAACTGAGGGGACAAAACACAGGCAGGGTGTTTTTCAAAGCTCAGGTTTCTAATGACCCCCCCCCCCCCCCTTCTTATTTTGCTTTTAAACATAAAAGTTAGAAATTTACCATTGGTGAGAAAACTCTTGCTCCTCTCGGGAGAAAGAAAGAAAGACAAGCTTTAAATGTAGCTTGAAGTGGCAGGATAGAGGTGATGAGGCAACATAGAACATCAGCGGCTCCACATGTGAGTCGTGTCTCATCAGCTCATCCTACGTCTTCTCGCTAAGCTTCAAAGCCAAGGGTTAGGAAGTGAAATGATCATTAAATAAGGCCACGAGCTCGGCGACAACACACATACAGTACATGATGTGAAAAGGGACGATGGTTTTTGAAAGTACAAACAGAGTGCAAGTTCTCTCAGAAGGCACAGTCTGGCATCAATTGGCACATTCCAGCCTAGTTCAGTTCAGCGGCGATTCTTGGCCTTTCGGGGACTGGTGCAGTGCTGGGCCGGTTTGGACCAGTCACAGACCAGTGGGCTGCGGTTTATGGCTGTTGCTGCTCTCTGAGGCTCTCCAGCAGGATCCGTTTGTGAGCGAGGTCCTGCACCCCCGCCTCCTCCAGGTCCTCCTCTGTGATGTCACTGGAGTCGTAATAGACGGAACATAAGTGACAAGGTTTGACACGTATGACACAGAGTAGAATAACTGCTACAAGAAAGTCCAAAACAGGAATAAAGTGTTTCCTTCAAGCTGCTTTCAGACATGTACTCAAGCCCAGATATTTTCCTGACATTTTCCAGAGGGGCTGGAACACAAATGTCAGAGAACACAAATAATAGTTGCTCTGAACATTTTCATCAACTTTTGCTGCCCTCTAGTAAATTATCCAGAAAGTCTGTGTGAGAGTACAGCAAGAAAATGTCAGGAAAATTAAGGTTTCTAACATGTGACGGACGCAACGTTGGAGGAAAATACAAATATCACCGGATGAAAAAGAGGAGTCGTACACGAAGAAGACTTGGAGAGACAAGGTTCTGGGAGTTGTACGAGTGTGTGAGTGTATGTACCTGAGGAATTCCAGGTCGTCCCAGCCGTTGTGTAGAAGGCCCTGCTCATACCTTTCCAGTCCCAGTCTTTGCAGCCACTCTCCTACTGAAGAGTCCACGACAGACAAAGAGGAACTACTGCTGGCCCAAAGTCCCTGGACGGAAGAGATGTAACGCAGGATCAACAATACAGTTAGTTGCAGAAACTGCTGTGGGAACATCTCAGGTAATAACAAGCTGCCACAGACTGTATGCTAACAATCACTGGATAGATGTGAGCCTGGGTTGGGCTGTCTTACTTCATCCCCAAGAAGGAAACACTAAAACTGTGATTAAAATATAAGAGGAAATAAACATGTAGGTCTGGTAATATCTAAAAAAAACAAAAGCACGACCAGTCGACCCAATATGTGGGTCATGTCCAAGAAGCAGGTGCTATGTTTCTGAGAAAATAAAATATTAACCCATCAACAATCCAAAAGTGTCACAGTTTTAACCTCCTCTCTGACTGACCAATGAGAACGAGCTAAACGAGCCGCCCACCTCCTCAGGCATGTCCTCTGCGATGCTCTCTGGGAAGGGATGTCTGGGTGGGAAGGTGCGACAGGCCTCCAGACCCATACCAATCGGTTGCCCTCGGAGAGGCGGCGCTGACGGAGCCCGTGGAGGAGGTCCAGGAAACTCACTTTCACTCAGTGTCTTTGCCATCTGGAGCACAGAACAGGATTGGTCATCCAACGCCCCTGCTCCACCTCCGCCTCCCCCGCCTCCTCCTGCACTTCCTCCTCCGCCTCCTCCTCCTCTCCTGAAACCCTCCCCCAGACCCAGCGGTGCACCGGAACTTGCTGCCGGGATCCTGACCTCAGCCAGGTCCGGGTAAAGAAGCCGTGGTTTGGGGAAGGCCGCCTCTGCAACCATCTCCAGGGCTCCCTTAGGGAGAGGTGGAGGGGGGAAGTCAGGTGGGGGTCGATTCAGTGTGGTTCCAACTGTTCCCCCGACGCCTCCACCCTGCGCCCCAGCCACACAAGCGCCTCCATCGTCCTCTGAGGAGCCCTCCTCGCTAATAGCACGGACCGGGTGTCCCGACAGGTGTCTTCGCGGTTGAGGGGGACCTGAGGTCGGACACGGGGGTTTGGTACGAGCTCCAGATGAGGGAAGAGGGCCTTTAGCTGCCAGGGGGTTTGCGGACGTAGGAGAGGGGAGGATTTCGGGTGAGAGAGCAGCTGCAGACTGGTTGGGAACGCCTTCCAGGCAGTAGTAGGCAGGATTATTGTAGCTGTTCTTGCTGACGGATGAATCACCCTCTGATGCATCTTGTTTAGGTCTTTGCAACATAGAAAGCAGCAGAACAGAGAGTTGATTTCATTCCTTTTATGTGTAGTCCTTTGGAAGACTCAGTGTGTGAGTGTGAAATACATGAATGTGTCTGTACCTTGCAGCAGTTTCTTCCTTGCTGGTCCTCTCTCCCTCCTCACTGACCTTGCTCAGCTCTCCTAACGGTTTACGAACCATAGACGGCCTGCGCGGTGGACACAACAGATTATGTCAAAGGAAATACACAATACCAGGGAAACTAAGGTTCACTATAAATGGAGGGATTTGGTATATTTAGTAAAGAGTGACGGTTGAAGTTGCCAGTTTACTTTGCCTCACAATATCATACATGTATTATTCATCAGCTAATTCAGCACAGAGCAATACTGGAGAAATTTAACCTGGGAGTGTGTTTGCTGTTAATTAACTTGTTTTTTGGCTTTTATTATGATACGATATTATGATTTTGTTTGTATAAAAAAGGACAGAACTGAAAATAATATTTAGGAGGCAGGAGAAGAAGTAACATATGAAAAATATGTTTTAACACGAACTGCGTTGGCTGTATGTTCTGCTGTCCTTGTCTTTCCTCTAGCTCCACCTTGATTCAACCAATCAGTCATCAATGAGGTGCGCTAGGCCAGCAAAGTGAGGTTCTTGAAGACCTTGTGTGTCAGGACCAGAAGAGGCTTCCAGTGCGGGGACAAGCTGGTTTTTGCTGAGACTCAGCCTAGGATTTAAACATTGTGTTAAATGTTAATAAATCCCATGGTTTGAGCTGTTTTAAAGGCTTTCTGTTGTTGATCTGCTTCAATGGTGGTTAGGGATTTTTGAGTTGTCCACCCCATAGGGCCACTCAATTATGGGGCATAACCTTAACTCTAACCTGGCACACATTGCCTCCTTCCTTTGATTATGGTTATTGCAAATTAAATGTACAAAGTTAATGCAGAAGAATCTCCTCTGAAAAAACAAGACCATGCTTTTTGCATTTTACAAAAAAAAAAGAGCATCATGTACTGACTTGACATATTCATGTCCCACTCTGGATACCAGTGAGCCTTTCCCTTTAGGTCCGCCTGTCTCATCCTTGTCCACACTGATCCATTCTGAAATAGAACAATAAATGTTATTAAATGAGTTAACCAACGTGTTAATAATTGATCTTTAAAAGTCCATTGTTATTTCAACTGCTTCCAGTTTCAAAATACTGTCTGTACTATTTAACTCTTCTCCTCAGGTCTACACAGTGCACTAACAGACATCTAGATATAAAGTGAATCACCGTAAAGTCTCTCCCTGGTTCCCATTCTTTCAGCGGGGACCCTGACCCTCATGGACCCCCTAATATTTCCCGTTTCCTCGCCGCGGTGGGACAGGTACGTGTGGAACTGCTGAGATGTGCTGCCTATCATTGACTTAAGAGCCAACACACACTCTCCTAGCAAGGGGGGAGGAAATACACAATCTGTTGTAAAAGAAACCAGATATAATTTCAAAGAATTGCGAAGCCACACGACAAACACCAATTTCTACCGTAGGACTCGTATCCATCCAGCGACTTCACCGTCAGCAGCAGATGTTGGTCCTGAAGGTACTCGATCTCTGAGAGGAGAGGTTTGAGCGTCGTCAGCTGCTTGTTGGACCAGCCCACACGCAGGAAGTTGACATTGTCGCTGCTCTGACTGTCGTTCTCGTAGCTCTTCTTAAACTCTACAGAGGAGAAAGAGAGAGAGAGAGAAGCAGGACGGGAGCAGGGGGCCGAGGGGACAAGGTGGGTAAGAGAGAAGGAAGAAGAGGAGGGAGATGTTTCTGTTGCATTTAATTCAAAAGTACATGCTGGACAGGAAGGTGGGGAAACAGCACAGGTCAAAATGGATTTCTAGTTTAAAGGTATACTGACTGCCTGAGATGAGTGAGGGAGGGTGGGAGAAATGGAAAGAAGAAACACACACAGTTTTATTACACCCACAGGGTTTCTGTAACATCCACATGGTGTCACAGAAACCCCGTCTGTGCTGTCACTCCTGCTGGATACACCCTGTCACACTGTGGAAGAAGATGTGTTCACTGCAGAAGGTGCAGACACATTCATCTCACCTTCCAGACAAGTGGAGTAGAACTCGATGAAGAACTTGGTTCGACTCGCCGTCTTCACTATGGCCTCGATGCTCTCGAACTCGATGTAAGCCTGCTCTGAAGACTTTGGCAGACCTACACAGGAAACAGGTCGAGAGAGAGAGAGAGTGTGGAGGAGGTGAATAATGAAAAGATCTGAGTATGTGGCACAGAATATATAATATAATCATTTATATATTTATAAAGTGCTTCACAATTGAGACAAAACACACAAGTAAAAACAGATACAATTTAAAACACAGTAATGAAAGAATTAAAGCACTTAATTTGTGACAGCCTTTGCTTTTCAAATGTAGTAAAAATAGGCATTCACGTTTATAAATCTTGGGGAATACATAAGCTCTGATGCTACTGCAGCCCAGAGCAAAACAGAATAACAGGCTGCAGTTTATTATTCCCTCTGCTCATCTTCACTCATTGTTTACTTCTGGTCAGTGTGTAATCACCAGCTTACAGCAGCACAGAACTGTACAGATTTCAGCTGGAACAGAAACAAATCATCACCTGCTTAGAAAATCTGACATTGTGGCCAAATTATCGGTTTGCAGCCTGAAAAAGAGCGATTGTGAGGAGGAGATATACAATGGCATCCAAGGAAAATGAGAATGGTACTCAGTCCCTCTAAACTCAATCAATGTGCATCAAATTTCACACTAATAGATGTAGGTTCCCTAAATATGTTTTCATCAGAGTCCATGAATGTTTCCCTGACGAAATCTGGGGAAAGTTCGAAGACTGTCTTATATAACAATGTTTAGGAAAGTGATAAAAAAAATCCTGGCTCTATACCGAAATTGAATGGGTTCTTGCCTAACCAATTCCACATCCCTCTACCAAGTTTATGCGAGGTCTGTTCAGTAGTTTTTGCATCATTTGATTAAAACCAAACAAACCAACTAACAAAGAAACAGACAGAGGTGAAAACATAATGACACAAAAAGTAAATTCCAAAGAATTTCATTTGAACCACTTGTACCTTTCTTGGAGACAAACTGGGAGGTCACGCCCACTTCAAACGTGGCAAAGACAGGGGAGTGATCACTGGTCACGATATCATCTGTACAGCCTGACAAAGAAAAGAGTGTGTACTTTAATCTTGTTCATAATCCTATTCATTGCAGCATGCATCTTATAGAGGGTTACAGTGCTGAGGGAAAATTAGCCACTATACCATTTGACCTCTGTGAGAGGGAACTTAAAACAAATGTGTGCAGAGTATTTTTTTCCTGCTAATGATCTCACCATAGGAGTTACAGACAATGTGTGTTTCTGGATAAGACTTCCACAGGGTCCTGTCACACCAGGATGGAACATTAGTCCTCATCTAGGACAGATAGAAAGGTAGAGGACACAGCAGGATAATCAGGACCACTCCCAGAACGAAACAAAGTGTGTGTGTGATATTGTTTGAGTAAGGACCACATACCCCTGTGGCCTTCTGCTTCTGCCAAACATATGTGTCCCGTGAGCCTCGTTCATAACGGTAGGTGGGCGGGAAAGATATCTCTTCCTCCGCTGCGAGCAAGAAGACACACATGTTAGAACTTTATCTGTATGAGATATTGGTTTAATTATTATGGTTACTTTAAGAAATGATTATAAGCATAGGTAATAGGACTACAAAAAGACTATACAAAAAGTGTTGTATTGAACAGGTTGTATTGGGGAAAGCAATGGCTGAACAGGCATCTTTCCTAAAATTTTACAGAGCCCCTTACAGAGAACTAAGAAAACAAATGGTCCTGGTGAATTATCACAGGGACACAACAACATGGAGAGCAGGTGCTTTTGGGAAGTTTGAGTCATTCATTCGGTGGTTGCATTTATGAGATCACTAAAGCTCTGCAGAAACCATCAGTTAATTGATTTTTTCTGAATTATTAATCCTGCTCCGACAGAAATATTATCCTGTGCACAATGAAAGGCAGTACCCATATAGGCCTATTCAAAAGCCCACTTACCAAAGCGTAGAAACACTTTGTTTTTCTCCCTCTCCAGGTTGAGCTGGTCCACCTTCAGCAGAGGGTCAAACTCCTTCCTGTTGATGTAGTTTAGGATCTCCTGCGCGCACAGACACAAAAGAGACAGGGTCATCAATTATTATATAAGGTTTCATCTAAATCTGCTGCAATTCATTTGTGTGTGTGTGTGCATTGTCCTCCACCTGTATATCCATATCCAGCCTGTAGTTTAGGTCTCCCAGCCAGAAGAGGTGCGTGAAGCGCAGTGAGATGTCGAAGGAGCTCAGTTGTTTGTCCCCTAATGACAGCAGCCTGAGGATATCAAGGTAGTTCTGGTTCCTCCTGCGGGGGTCAAAGGTCACATATGTCACAAATTTTCTGGCACACTGTAAAATGATATCATCGCAAACGGAAGAAAAGAACATTTTAAGCCCAATTCATGCTCCTGCGTCGAATCTACGTGTACCCTACGCAGAACCCTGAGCCGTACCCTGATGTGCACCTCCCCGAAAATTTAACTACGTGTTGAGGCGACGCAGACAGCTACTGTCATTGGTCCACTTCGTAGCATTGTATTTTATGATGACAGTATTTCCGGAAACTCCGGAGTCGCCTCACTTGGTTTAATGATCGTACGGACCATCTCCTCAGGCGTCTTTCTTTTCATTGTTGCAGTTCTTTAAGAAAAAATGAATTGCTCCTCAACATCTACCAGCTCCAACTCCAACACGATAACACTAGCTATTTTAATGAAGCAAACAGAGACGCCAGAGAATTTCCGAATAAGTGCACCAGAAACCAGCAGCAGAGAAACTTTACGGCCACTAGAATTTCGGCAGTGTAATTGCAGAGTTACATGCACACACCTACGCACAACTTTGAATGCTCACAACAATGTGGCCCCGAGCAGAGGCTACAACTTGGAATGATGGGGTTTAAAAGCATAAGACTCTGAAATAAAAAAAGAATAAGATGTGAAAATTAACTAAAACACACTGGATGTCCTCACAAGTATATATAATGTGTGTAGGACTTTATTAGTTACCTGGCAATCTTCTCATTCCCTGATGTCAAGTGACAGTTCACAAAACCAAAAGACGTCCCATTGAACATGAAGGAAACACCAACAGCTCCTTTGTTTCCTGTAAAACAATCAAAGCAAACAAACCCATAACTTAACAATATATACAAATATACTATCAACAATTGTACAATTATACTTAAAAACTTAAATTTATTTCAGTGACTGGCAGGCATTATGGGTTTAAAAAACACTAAACATAGAAAAATTGGGTTTTTGTTGTAAAGATAAAGCATATTGAAATGTTGAGTTAAAGCTAAATCGAATTTAATTATCTCGAAAGGGGAAGTTATAATAATATAATTTACATTTTCTGTGGGTCGGAGCATAAGTGTGCAGGCTCTTCTTTATGTTCTTAATTCAAGTCAAATTTTAACATTTTCCACTGTTTGTACAATGAGCAGTGTAACTACCCAGTGTGTTGGCGATGCCCGTCTTGACACTTGACATTCCCACGTGGCTGATTCGGTTTTCATGTTCAGGTTTCACCAACACGGCGATCTTAATGTTCCACAGAGTCTGCACTGCGATCTGCAAACAAGAACCACAGACAGTGAGGAACCATCATCTTCAGTTTGACCATCTTAAGCATATTACCTTCACTTTTTCTTCATTTCTCACTGCATGACATGGATTTTGCAAGTGTTCTACTCAAACATTTTTCTTTACACCTGCTTTCCTCACCGGTTTATAATCCAGCTCAGTCTGTTCTTTCAACATGGCCCGTAGTGACTCCACCCATTCCCGATCACACACTGAGTTTTCTTGAGTTCCAAACACGTAGAGGTCGTGAGGGATGGTGACCGTCATCTCATCCAGGGTCTTCCCGAGGCCGCGGCACAACACCCAGGAGGCCACAGACTTAGGTGACGGCACTGAGCCTGAACAAAAAAGATCAAAGTGCTATATTCTCACCTAAAGTATTTATCTGCCTTTCTGGATGATCTATTTCTCTTTTCAATTCAACACATATGAATGTTTAAGATAAGTCTGTATGCAGTGCTATTGACCTAGGTACATTAATTAATGTTAGCGTGTGTGTCTTACCCATATTCCAGGTGCCTATGAAGACAGAAATCATGTCTGGTTCGTCCTGGTTGGAATGTTTGTTCTTCATCAGCTGCAGCAGCTGGCAAAATGCCTCCCGCTTCTGAAACACACACACATGCACACAAATCAGTGAGTGGAAGCTGCCACAAAGGAGTACATTGTTTTTGAGCAGAAGCACAAACAATCAGTGTGTGTATAGGTGCTTTTTTAACCTTTAATAACTCTTGTGCATAAACAACACTCTTGGTAATTTCAATCATGTTTTCTTGATTTAAATCTAAAAATCTAAAGAGAAATAGCAACATAGAGAGAAGTCTGTGATATAAGTTGGAACAAACTGATAGGAAACGGTTTTCATAAAGGCTTGTATGTGTTGCTGTGATATTAAGCTCAGCCCTACAAACATAGACGTGTGAGAGTTTTTGTTTCCTTGTCCATTTGAACATGAATGTGTTTGCAATTGCAATGTTTGCTGTTGGTTGTTTGTATGTTTGAAAGATTTGTGTTTTTTTGAGTCTCCCAATAGTGTGTGTCTGTGCGTATGCGTGCGTATGTGTGTAATCTGTGTGCAGACCTTGGCACTAGCAAAGATGAAGTCTTTCCTCTGGCTCTTGTCCTTCTCCTTCTCAAAAACAATGCCCAGTTTATTCTGCACTCGCTGAGACTTGATCAGCTGACGGACTGAGAGAGACAGAGACAGACAAACAGAAGACAGACGGGAGACAGCGTGTTAGAGATGAGAAGTTACAGATAAGGACAATGAAGAAAAGCTAATGGCAGCCCAAGGAATATATATAAATTGTGAGTGAAAAATGTTTCTTAATCAGTGCACTAATCCTTGAGTTAGTCAGGAATATGAATTGTGACCTTTGACACTTCATCACCAAATTCTAATCTGTTCATCATTGAGTCCAATTTGAAATTTTTGACAAATCTGAAAGAGTTCCCTCAAGGCGTTTCTGAGATATTGTGTTTACCGACAGTCAACCGATGCCTCTGGCTATGACTGCTGCCGGCGCAGAGTCATAATAAAACGTCAGCTGTCCGTAAAAAGATTAGAGCAGCTATTTCAAACAGAAAATGCCATTGATCTGATGAATGTGGCCATTGTTTCAGCTGTCATCTACTAAATAAAGTGATCATAAGATGAGATGCGTCACCATCTGGTTGTTAAAGCACTTTTTTCATACAAAACCTCAGCTCAACAAGTTCCTGGGGGAGAGATTTCAGCAAATACTAGGCGTATTGTGTTAGGACACGTGCGTGCGTGTGTGTTTCTCACTCTTGTCATGGGTGAAGGTTGTCCAGTCCTCTTGGCTGTCCTTCACCTTCTTCATCACCACCAGTCGTCCTCCCTCCACGTCCACGGACAGAGTGTACTTCTGACTCTTTCCAATCTTTGTCAGTTCTGCCAGATAAACGTCCAGCTTGACCTGCAGTAAACCAGAGAAGCATCACACAAACGCACAAGCACACACACAAAACAGGGGGTGCTTAGTGCAGTTATGAAAGTTTATGACGCTACATATCACATTACTTTCAGATTACATCTTTACACCACCAGGGGTCTCCACAGTGAACATCATGGACTTCTCAGCCCACTCTCCCTCTATTACCATCACATACACAATAAGGTTGTTGCTTCTGTTGCATTAACAAAGTTAAATCTAACTATGCAGTCAGCAAAACAAGGAATTTTGATTATCGCATACACACACACATACACACTGCAGCAGTTTAAGATGGTAGTACACAATTTTATATTCAGGGCTCATTTCTAAAATCACAAAATTATTCTGACTGCAACAAAGTGGAGGTTGTTTCTTAAGACTCATAATTTTCCCAGAGACAGTGTTTAACCCGAGTACCAAAGTTTTCTCTCACTTTGACTCAGCTCGATGGGGTCTGTTTGTGTGTCAGCGTGTGATTCAGATACCACATTTTAACCCAACTCTGCGCCGTGACACGATCCTGTTCCTGTGCAACAGGAAGCTGTTGCGAGGTTATTGCCACAGAGTGCAGACATGGCTGATGACTTATATTTCAAATCATTCACCTTTTCTTCTTGCTCCATCTCACCTGGTACCCACTGTGCTCCCCCGACACTTATCCTTTTACTGTTTATTTATTTTTCCTCTCCATTTCAATTCACATCATTCTAGTGCTTTCTCATTGTCTCTTTCAAAGCCTCCTTATGTGCATGAGCCATGCGTTTTATACAATTTAAATAAAACCACAAACTATAATAACTATAGTTAAATCTAAGATATAATCATGTAAAATTGTATTTGGAATTTGATGACACCAAAAGTGATTAATAGCATTCAGAAGTGTCAACGCCACTGGAAGTGGCGTTGACACTTCTGACAAACTTCTGACTTCTGACTTCTGACACTTCTGACAAACGTTCCTGTGATCTCACATCAGCTCTGCTGAGAAACTTCACAGCCTGTTTTCTACAGTTACTCAGGTTCAGTCTTTCCTGTTTCTGTTCATGTGAAACGAAACTAGTTTTCCTTGATAGTAACATTAGGGAACATATAATCCAAAAATGTGTTTCAGCATTTTACATTCGATTCTAGGTCTGAGCGCAGACTATAAAGAACCTCAGACAAAAATATCCCTTACAGAGATGAATTGCTCTGTGAGAAAAAAAGGGAAGATAACTGATGATTGAAGAATAGCCGATAAAAGAATTATCCTCGAAACACCACGTTTTTTAACAAACTACGGACAGCAAGATTGTATCCAGATAAATTTATTTTTTTTACAGCGTGTTCTTTATTTATCAGCACAAGTAGAATATGGATATAATGAATACCTCCCTAAACATATTTAAGACTCTGGTACAACCTATTTTAGCATCTTTAAAGACTTTTTAAGCCCTAAAGTTCTTCATTACTGAATTGTAGACTTTTCATGACCCCACAGAAACCCTGTAACTGCTGATGAACAAAAGCGTAAAGAATTCTTGCAGTATCATCACAACTGTCCTGATACTGACCTGCACCACCCCCCAGAGAAACTAACACTAGTGGGTTGTGTACTTTTATGTACATGTGTGCAACCATACCTCGAAGGCCTGCACAGGGATTGCTTTGCTGTGACGCATGGACAGAGGAGCGGGGGAGGTTGGAGATGACAAACTCATGTCCTGGAGAGCTTTCAGAGCCTGAAGGGGAGATATAATGGAACAAATGGAAGAAGGAAGAGAGACATGACCAAAAGAATAGACACAGAGATAAACTGCATTGTTTCCAACTGCGAGTTGGTGTCAACAAGGAAACAGTTTCCCATTTCCTGTGTGTGATCTAACAGGAGCAGAGAAAACCACTGACGTTGCAGCAGTCAAGACACACACAGCAGCTTGATTGCACTGAGGCCATTTCCTGTCCAGGCAGCTGAAGACCTCTCTCAAAGTCCAACAAGAAACAGTTCCATCTATTAACATGTCAGAGCTGGTCAAGCTGTACAAAATTTAATTGGTGAAGTTTACTGTGTTCGAAATAAAATAGTTTAAAATCTGTTCCACCCCCAGTGTGAACTTGAGGTTTTTGAGGATAAAACTAACACTTTGACACACACACTTTTAACCTCACACTCTCACACATACTTTCACACACACTTTCCCACTTCTTTGACCACCTCCAACAAACAGCTCAGTGTCTATCTACGTGTGTGTGAGAGAGACAAAGTAGAAAACGAGATAAACCAAACAAAATGCATATAAAGAGAAAGAGAGGTCGTGTGTGAGGGTGCAGGCGTACACATGACTGGATGTGTGTACCTTCTTCTCTATAGAGGACAGCAGGTCTTTGAGAATGGCCAGCTTGGTCACAAGGTTCTCCAACTCCTGGTCTCCACCCTGATTCACTGACTGATTGGGAAACAACTTAGCATTAGAACCCATGTCGGCTGTATAGTTTGAAATGAACAAAATGATTTAAGTAAACTGATTTTAGAGAAAATGTAGTTATTATGGTAGAGAATCACCACAGACACAGACAGCTCACAATTACACAGCGTCTTACAGGCTGTGTTTAAAACTCTCTATCCGTGTGTAAATAAATCCTTTTCTAATCAAACATATAATTTCCAAAGTATCTGTGTGGTGTGACTATTAAATAACAGATGATCCTAGAAGACCCTGGACAAAAATGACATTTAGTCTGAAAGTCTTATTTAATATAGCTGCCTGTTCTGTAAACGAGGAGCGTTACTATTTACCAAGACATATACAAAAGTGTTTACTTCTTACTTAAGGACATTATTTCACATATCCAACTATAATCTGAAAAATGGACTTAGTAACTTAGAAACTTAACATAACATCGAAAGAGAGCAATACTGGCCGTGATAAGATGTCAAATTTTACAACTTAAACGGCATATAGTTTAGATGTTGATCATATTTTTTATTCGTCAGTATGGGTAATAGTCTCAGATTGGTGGTGGGAGGTCTGTGTACAGCAGGAATGCAGAAAAGGGCTTAAAGACTAGCACAGACATGTTCAGTGACTGTAACAACAGGCAGGTTCCACATCTGTGGCATCTACTTAAACTCAAATTATATGACACAATAGATTTGTATGTTTAATGGATCATATTAAAGACACTGTTCAGATATAGTTAAACTAGTGGTGTAAGCAGAATGATGGAAACACAAGGGTGCATCCAAAGAGGCAAAGAGTTGTACCTGCTGGATCATCTTGGAGACCATGAAGGCGCTCTGCTGATCAAAGACTTTAGACAGAATCTCCAGACCAGACAAAACCTTGTCCACCTCCCTAGTGAAGAAACAGAAATAGATTCACAGTTTAGTCGTCTCAAAATGCCTCTCAAAGTCAAGTCTTCCTCTTCCTTTAGATCTATATACAGGGAAACTGATATTTACTCTAAGTGTGCATGTCGAAGTTTAACCAACAAAAGGTTAATGAATTATCACATGATTCAGTTACATTTTGTTCATATATTATTACATCCCGTGAGGAGGTTATGTTTTCATCTTGGTTTATTTTCTAGTTAGCAAGATTTTGCGAAAACTTCTCGACTGATTTCCATGAAATTTTGTTTAACGGTTGAGACTGACCCCAGGGAGGACCCATTACATTCTTGGTTTGGATCCAGCAACTTTATATCACTATCTTTAACGATGGAATAAAGGTCGTTATTCAACATTTTCATTGATTTCTCAAAGAATAATTTGTTGTTTGTGAATGTATACATGTTCGAATCCTATACGTGAATGTATACGAAGGTGTGCACTCTACTGAGAGCCACTGTAGTTGTCAACGTTATGATGAGCAAAGGACATGTGTGCTGCTGTGTCTGTTTACCCATTAAGGCGTTTGCAGGAGGCCACTAGTGTCTTGTTGAGGTGAGGCAGGGAGGAGGCTCCCTGTTTGACAGCTTCCAGGTCCAGAGCATAGCTGCCCTTCAGGTACTCATGGGAGATGGTGCTCAGGCCATTAGCAGCTGGAGGGCTATAACAAAATGAGCGAAAGAGCACTTGTGACCATTGTAAAACGCACATGATTACACAACGCACAGAGTGTACAGAATACTGTGCAAGCAAAGGAAAACCGCATCGTTGTTGTTTGACGTTGGGGCTGCACATTTTATACAGCCATGTCCTGTGGTGTCAGTGACGTAGGAACTGTAATAATCTTTATTTCCTGTGCCATCTAAAGCTTTCTAGGGCTCATTTGGTATGTTACAAGGGTTTCTTTTCTTGTTTGGTGGTTTCTTGTCAGTTCTTTCTTACGGTTGTGATATCACTGCTAAGTCACACATTGGCCTTCAACGTTTCAGTTAATATATAAAAAGTACGCCCTCCATAATAGAAAATTGTTGAGAGACAGAGATAGGGTCTGTGTGTCTGTGAGCATTAAATCTGTGCAGTCAGGATTTGTACAAACACACACTTCCTCTAAACCAGTGAGTCTGACTTGTCTGCCCTGCCACATACAGACTTGGACACACAGTAACACCTACACACCTGCGCACACGCAAGCATGCACACGCACACACACACACACACGCACACACACACACACACACACAAAATAAATCATGAGAGCCAGTAAAGGCGAATAAGGTAACCTCTTCAAACTAAATCTTCAGCTGTTGCATCTACAAATCTTTGAATCTATGATCCTTAAATATGGACAACACTGTGGCTTCATGCAAACCAGCCGACTGTTAAAAGTCAAAGGTGTAAAAGAAAAGTCGATATCTTTTTCCCTCACTGACTCTGGTAGATTTTGTACCAAATAAATCTTATATCGTAAAAATAAGATAAGATAATAAGAAAAATGTCAGATTTTACGCCTCTCTCCATGACACCTTATCGAAATTATTAATGCAATGAACTTCTTATCTTCAAATACAGCTCACAGAGCAGTGTGACACTGATTGATCTTATCTACAAAAAATACATGTACATGCACACAAACAACAGTAACCACTTCAATAAGCCTAGCATCATCTGTGAGCAATTTCAACAGGATGTGGCTTTCCTTCTACATTATATGTAGACAAAAGGGGGCACACAGAGACTACACAGGATATTAAGGTGTGTGTGTGTGTGTGTGTGTGTGTGTGTGTGTGTGTGTGTGCTGCTAATAAATGTCAGTGCATATTTGGTTTGATATGTATCTGTAACAATGTATGCATGTTATGACAAATACAGAGAAAGCGACTGACACTCAAAGTGTGTGTTAAGTGTTCATGTCGTCAATGAAACCTCTGGTTCTTTTGGGATATGATCATATTCTTTGTGTTTGTGAGTGGGTGTGTGTGTCCTTGTGTGTTTCAAATATGGTAAACATGATGGTTAAGAAGCTCAGTGGGTGATTTGACTTTAAGCACTTGTATATGATTGGTAATTGGAAATGGGTCTGGAAATTTTTCCGGAGTTTGCGTATCCCATATTAAGAATACACATTGTTACACTAGTTCAAAAAACAACAGGAAAAGAATTCAGAGCGGGAATGGTGCTTAGGTAGAGCATGCTGAAGGCAGGATATGACGTTTGAATTCCGCAGTGGAAATCACATGTCTTTGTTTACAGGACATCAACACAGTCTGTATTATCGTCAAAAACTATTGAATATCACTTCTACTTCCAAGTTGATATCTTCATCCCCACCTCTTTGTTCATCCTGAGATATTTGTATTCTTTTTTTTTTACACTTTCGTGTCCATTGTTTGCAGTGAATGTTCTGAACATTTTCCAGCTGTAATCTCACATTGGTTTACTCAGACATATTCCGAACATTCTACTAGGGGGGTGGCAGGAAAAGTTCCAGAAAATGTGCGGAGCAAAGGATTCAGACATTTGTGAAATAAAGGCCCTTAAAAAAAATGTAGGGACAATTTCAAGGGTTCAGTGCCTCTCTGAAAGCTGGAAACTTTGTACCTGTCTGTAGGTGTGTCTGGTCCAGGAGGAGTTGAGGTGGAGGCAGAGCGAGGGGGAAGGGGTGGCTTCTCATCCTCCCCATCTGCCAATGACAGAAAACCGAGTGTTAACATGGGAGGTAAAGGAGGCCACTGAGACCGTGTGAGAGGGGGCTTTAAAGATACCTGAATAGTCTCTCTCGTCACTGACAGCCGTTTCCTCTCTGTCCACGGTGTACAGCAGGGTGGTGACCAGACCCTGACTTGGCTGCAGGTACAACAACACCAACTCTGGTAATGTCTTAAATCGCTTAGGCTGCACGCCCTGAGACGTCTGAGAGAGAGGGAGAGAGGGAGAAAGATAAACAGGGAGGGTTACAACAAGAGATAGAGGAAGAGAATAGTTGCAAGTTATTTTTTCTACATAACAATTACATCCAAGCTGCTTGACTACGAGTAGTCACTTATTAAAATCTTTGGTGGCCCCGATTGTTCTACATTGTTGTGTTGTGTAAGCAAACACGACCCAACTGTCGAAACATTATTCCAACCAGGAAGCACAGTGTCAGTGAACAGGGCCTGCAAACAAATTATCACCAGGAAGCAAAATTAGATATTTAAACTGTCACAGGATTCTGTAATGGCCACACAGACAGTCTGGAGCAGCATGATGTTGTGTCATATGTTGTGTGAGTCTTTGTGTGTACATGTGTGTCTGTGTGTTTGTGTGTGTGTGCATGTGAGTCTGTGTGTGTGTGTGTGTGTGTGTGTGTGTGTGTGTGTGTGTGTGTGTGCGAGTGTGGCTGGAGGTGGTGAGGACTTCACAGCTGTTGAGCACAAGGCACAAAGAGGCTGCTGTTGGTGTGTGTGTGTGTGTGTGTTAGCGAGCGAGTGAGTGTGTGCGTGTGTTAGCGAGCGAGTGAGTTAGAGAGCTCAGCGCCAACGAAAGCATCTCTGCCTGCCAGCTGCTACTGAAGCAAATACAGGTTCTGCTGCACACATGTACACACACTTTACCTCAGTCGACTGTGTGTGTATAACTGAGTTTGTGTGTGTGTGTGTGTGTGTGTGTGTGTGTGTGTGTGTGTGTGTATATTTTACTGAGTTTGTGAGTGTCTATGTCTTCTTTGTACCTGTACAGCCAGAAACCCCTCTTCGTCTGGGAGGATTCTGTACGTGTGGACGTGCTTCTGAAATCTGCAGAGGAAGAAACAAGGCAAGGGTGGACATCAGGGATGATTGATGGATGGAAAGTAGAAGGAAGTGTAGTGAAAAAGAGGGAGGTAGAAGTGAGAGAGGAAGAAAACACAACATTCAGATTATTGCTCAATTTAAAAAAGCACACACACACTCTTGTGCTTGACCTCAGTGGATTTGCGTGGGAGTGTGTGTATGAGCATGAGGGGGTTTAGACGCTGCAGGCAGCTTCAACCTGTTGCTGTCCGTCACAGTTGTGAGCGGGCTTTATCCTTACAGTAGCATGATACAGTAGAGCACAACAGAGCTGAAACTAGTGTTCAACATTGTTAAGTTGTCTTGATTTATCTTATTTACCCATCAAACCCTTTCTTGAATCTCTTCCAGAATTTGTAATGTTTCTTTCAGTCGAGAGCTGCCCTTCAAACTTCAGTGTGAATTGACTGCTGGTTGATCCACAAGCTTTTTTTTAATAGCCAATCACAGATCAATGCTCTGACATTGTGATTTGAGATCACACAGCCGTGACTACATGCCTGCAGCCAACAGCTGGAGAGTAATGATTTCTGTGTCTGCACTTCGTGCCTGCTCAGTGGACCAGACACAAAATATCCAATTTGCCAAGCAAAGGTTGTAGTTGATGTCTGTTGGTTAATGTGAATGTGTGTGTGTGTGTGTGTGTGTGTGTGTGTGTGTGTGTGTGTGTGTGTGTGTGTGTGTGTCAGTTGTGCGTCTATTTAGATGTGTTGGAGTTAGGATGGCAGACTATGCAAAACTCCTCGGTAATGCTTTCATCTCTGCTTATTTACACGTATGTGTATGTGTGTGTGTGTGTGTGTGTGTGTGTGTGTGTGTGTGTGTGTGTGTGTGTGTGTGTGTGTGTACACAATATAAATGGGTGGAAGGGTAAATCCATGTCAGCCCTTCATCCTGCCTCGTCCACTCAGCTGTTTTTTCCGGTCTTTCCAGGTCAGTATCCTAAAGGAACTAAAACATGAACTGGAATAAAATATGAAAGTTATATTCCTCAAGAACAATTACTGGTACTGCTGCATTACAGTCACCTTTGACAATTGGACTGAATCAACTTCACGAGAATCCATATTAGTTTGTCTTGAGCACATTTAAATGAGTTGTTTATGTTTGGAGAAGTCACTCACTCCTCTGGGACTGGCACAGTGAATAAACTTAAAACATTTCTGTTTAAAACACTCTTAATATTTAAGTGTTTATGAATGTTTGACATATTATATTGTGTTCTATTCATGGGTGTAACTTCATTTTATTCCCTTTTTCTTTTATGATCTTTGTCTTGTTTTGATTTCTGTCTGCTTAATCTCTATATTTTCTTTCTGTTTTAGCACTTTGTAACTTTGAGAAAGGTGCTACACAGCTAAAGTTTTCATTAGCATTAATATTATTATAAACCAGCACCACATCCAATATACATTGTTACATATAAATGTAACAATGTAAAATTGTTTCCAGGAAAGTGTAAAAATTTGCTCGCACTGCATTTAACCTTTGTTCCACTTCCGCAATTATGTTTTTATGCTTCTTAATAATTCCAGCTGTAGCGGAGCCGGTGCCAAAACCTGTTGGATGTCCAATTTTCAGGTGTTTTCTTAATTTGGCATCACCGCTTTGACCTGATCGCACACAGACGACGGAGTTAAGCGGTACTTGGCTAAACCACCAGGACACACTGAAAATAGATTTCCAATTTGAGCTGATTTATATCCAGAATATTCACAAGACCATTGCCAGCATGAGTTCCATACATAATGTATATTGCAGTTGGCCACACTGACAGTATAAACCTGATAAATATTTGTGCCTGGCGTTCATGTCCGTCTATAAACAGCTTCAGTGAGATGAACTGTTCCTTTGTCTATCTGGCCTGTGAAACTATATCCATATTTAATCCTGTCACATTTTAAAAACAGTGCACTGTGGGTGCAGTGGCACAGGATCCATACACAGTGGAGAGCAGTGTGTTTGTGTATATGTTTGTGTGTATCGGTGTGTGTGTGTGTGTGTGTGTGGGGGGGGGGGGGGGGGGGGGGTCTTCCTGTTGGCAGTTGATGAGATTCTCTGTGGATCTGGGAAATAAATACTATTGTTTCAGTATCAGCAAAGTTATATCAGAGGAGGCAGCTGGAGAGAGAAAGAGGGGTTTATTATGGGATAGACAGAGACCCAAGGCATACAGAGTTTGAGTGTGTCTGTAATGTCAACACTGGCCTGTGTTGAGGGTAATGACTGCCCCACTGCCTGCTTCTGTCCAGTTAAAATTCTACCTTCTCGCATTCGGTCTCATCCAATAATACACACATAATCAATAAAAAATGTCCAATCACCAGGTATATTTCCTGCCTCAGCATAAGCGTAGTGTAAATGCTGTACATCTGAATCCCACAACTTCTCACAACTTGCACAAAAGCTGATAAATGCTGAGCAAATAAATGTATCGCTGTACGGTGACATTTGCGGCGTCACCCATTCCTAAAGTGCTTCTATAAGTAACAATTTGTTTTGCTATAGCAGTGATTTTCAGTGGTTTCAAATGCAAATAATTATTGAGGATGTAATTTCTGCAACTATTTGAGTTTTATAAATATTAAAAAACCCTCACACACAACTAAACAAGCTGATGAGCAACAATTATCGCACTTTTCATTGAAAAGCAGTCCTAGTCACTTCCTAAAAAAGGTCAGAGAATTACCATAGAATTCTGAACTCCAAACTTCCAGGTGAAAGGCAAAGGCCTACAAACAAAGTGCCCGGGAGTCTGTCCCACTGCTGTCACAGCGTCTTCTATTCTCAGACAGCAGCAAAGTGGAAACACTTCCTAAACACACTGGTCCCTCCAAAGCCCTCAAAACAGAAGTACATATGTCTGTGTATGTGAGTCACGAGGACACGCTCAACAAGAAAGAAGCCATGTCTAGTGACCGTGTTCATGTCAAAACTGATCATACTGGTGAGTAGTGGGCAAGGTCCTCAAACAAGTCACCTGGTAGAGCAGTATAACTTGACTCTAGTGTCCATGCTAAATCGTCACGTTGACAAGTGTGTGATGAGCTTCCATAGTGCATTCTTATAAACAGCATTTCAAGGGACTTGGGGGTCCCAGGAAAAACTGACGTTGGACGTCCCTACATCAAACCAAACTGTCTTCATTTTGCTTCGGTGACGAGCTACAGTGCCTTGCATAAGTATTCACCCCCCCTTGGACTTTTTCCCATTATGTACTGTTACTAACTGGAATTCAAATAGACTTAAATAAACGTTTTCCCGTTTGATCAACAAAACATGCATAGTACTTTGGAGGTGCAAAATAAATTTTATTGTGACACAAACAATAATGAGAACAAAAAAGTTGACATCTGTTGGGTGCATAAGTATTCACCCCCCTGTGTCAATACTTGGTAGAACCCCCTTTCGCTGCAATTACAGCTGCAAGTCTTTTGGGGTATGTCTCTACCAGCTTTGCACATCTAGAGATGGAAAGGTTTGTCCATTCTTCTTGGCAAAAAAGATGAAGCTCAGTCAGATTGGATGGAGACCGTCTGTGAACCGCAATCTTCAAGTCTTGCCATAGATTCTCTATTGGATTGAGGTCTGGGCTTTGACTGGGCCATTTTAAGACATTAACATTCTTTAATCCAAACCATTCCTTTGTAGCTCTGGCTGTATGTTTAGGGTCATTGTCCTGCTGGAAGATGAACCTCCGCCCCAGTCTCAAGTCTTTTGCAGACTGCATGAGATTTTCTTCAAGGATTTCCCTGTATTTGGCTCCATCCATCTTTCCCTCTATTCTGACCAGTTTCCCTGTACCTGCTGAAGAGAAGCATCCCCACAGCATGATGCTACCACCACCATGTTTCACTGTTGGGATGGTCTGCTCAGGGTGATGGGCAGTGTTGGGTTTTCGCCACACATAGCGTTTTGCATTGAGGCCAAAAAGTTCAATTTTTGGTCTCATCTGACCAGAGCACCTTCTTCCACATGTTTGCTGTGTCTCCCACATGGCTTCTGGCAAACTCCAAACAGGATTTTTTTATGGATCCCTTTCAACAATGGCTTTCTTCTTGCCACTCTTCCATAAAGGCCAGATTTGTGGAGTAGACAACTAATAGTTGTCCTGTGGACAGATTCTCCCACCTCAGCTGTGGATCTCTGCAACTCCTCCAGAGTAACCATGGGCCTCCTGGTTGCTTCTCTGATTAATTTTCTCCTTGTCCGACTCTTCAGTTTGGGTGGACGGCCTCCTCTTGGTAGGTTTGCGGTTGTGCCATATTCTTTCCATTTTCTTATGATGGATTTTATGGTGCTCAGAGAGATGTTCAAAGCTCTGGATATTTTTTTATAACCTAACCCTGCTTCATATTTCTCCACAACTTTATCCCTGACCTGTTTGGTGAGCTCCTTGGTCTTCATGATGCTGTTTGTTCAGTAATGATCTCCAACAAACTCTGAGTCCGTCACAGAACAGGTGTATTTATACTGAGATTAAATTGCAGACAGGTGGACCCTATTTACTAATTATGTGACTTGCAAATGTGACTTGTGAATGCAATTGGTCGCACCAGATCTTTGTTAGGGGTTTCACAGTAAAGGGGGTGAATACATATGCACTCTTTTCAGATTTTTATTTGTAAATAATTGTGAAATCCATGTAATATTTCCCCCCACTTCCAAATTATGCACTATTTTTTGTTGGTCCATTACATAAACTCACAATGAAATAAATTTTAATCTGTGGTTATACCATGACAAAATGTAGAAAAGTCCAAAGGGGGTGAATACTTATGCAAGGCACTGTATTTTTCAAAGAGGTAATGCCCACGGCAAGCAATGAGATGTCTGATGCTTCAGTATCACACTTCAATTCAACCGAACAGTTAACAGTTAAAAAACCAAGGGGCATTAAAACTTCTTGGTCATATCCAACTGCAGCTGTTACTAAGCGACAGTAATAACAGCAGGACAAGCTAGTGACACGATCATGTATATACTCTGTGGACCAGATCGTCGCATTCATTTCGGTCTTCGCGGTCTACTCGGACCACAGAGTCTGCCTCCATTGTAACCGTGTAGACAGCGTCCTACGAAAGAGGCAGCCCCTGAATTGGCACACAGTTAGTGTGGTCTTCAACCAAACCGTTAAAAGTTGGGGCATGAGGCCTCGATGGAGTCATAGCAGTCTCCTGAGCACAGTGAATCACAGAAAATTGTCGTTGCTTTAAATCTGATGTTCTTGGGGTTCTTGAGGTTCTTGAGGTTCTTCGAGGCAACAGGAAATTGCCCGCTTTGCCTACTCTGTTGCAACGCACCTGCTTGCAAAGATCATCTGACTGCACTCAACAGAATACATAATGAAGTTAAATCTGAATTTGTTACACAATTTGTCTACAACAGTTACAGTGAGATTTCAGATTGAGTTTTTCACTTTGTTTTGTTAGACAGTGGAGTGAGTTAGCCAAATGGCTCAGGAGATAAAGGAGATGTCATTCAACGGGGATGAGGACGTGTTACACACATCAGCCCTTTGCACCCAGGATGCAGGACAGAGGCTCTGACTAAAGACAGTCTGCCATCCAGCCGTCTGGAACCTTTTCAAGCCTCTGGTGATTCACATTTGACTTCATGGAAATTGGTTTTGTTTTTAGCCACGCAATATTAGAAAAGCTAACAATGGTGACAAATGAATGTGTTGTCTGACCATATCATCTTGTCCTCTATAGCTTCAGGGGTTGTTAGGAGATATTGGCCTCTGGTTCTCCAATACATACAACAGACAGACACCATGATTCTCTTCAAACTGATCAGACGACAGTGGTCCACATGACTAGAGGCAGAGCAGGTTAACACTGTGAACTGTGATAATTTGACAATGTATGACGTGAAGACATTACTTTGTGGAGTGACAACTGAAGACATCAGGTAAGGTTTGACTTCCCTTTAGTGTGATGAAAATCGATTTAACAACCTGACGCGACCTCAAGTCCATCTCGTTCTGTGAGAACGTGATACATCATACTGACACGCAAGGGGTTTTATCAAGCCTTGCAATTTCCCATATGAGGCATCAGGATCATCAGTAGTGTTGAATGACATGAGGACATAATTAATATACAAATAATCATTGACTTCTGCTTGGACTTTAACTGTGTCATGAGCAGATCAGTCTTTAACAACAGCCTCATAAATATCTGTAAGTTCACTCAAACAGGCTCATTTAGAATCTGCATGTATACAACTTTATATACATTTATACACACTTCTATTTAGGACATTATCTCAATCAAAATTTTCCATTTTAATATTAAAATCCAAAACATTTATTTGTTTCTTTCTTTGAGTATCTCTTTAAATCTGCGATATCTTTTTAAATACCACCGATAACAACTCTTAATTCTACCACCATGAGAACTAAAGGGGAATCAATAACAGGGATTACAGGAAATGATGAGTGTTACAGAGGAATAATAAATGTTCAGTTTCCCTATTAGAACCATGATCCTGCTCCATGGATTCCACAATCTATCCAGGAATCCAGACATTAAGATTAACAAGAGCACAGTATTCAAGCAGTATTAGTTATTTTTGGAATGAGAGTAAACAGTAAAGATGCCCATTCTGTTTTATTTGTGACATGCACCAACTATGATCATGAAGCACCATTTCCCCAACATCTGTCCAAGAAAAGTTTCATTCATTGTGAAGAAAAACCTTTTGAGATCAAGTCAAGTCAGTGATGTGAAAGGTGAAAGGGTAAAAGGAAGGGAGAGGTGGAGGCGGGAGCAAATCCGGAAAAGGGATGATGCATGGACGTGTGGAATGTTGCTGGTCAGAGAGCACGGTACTGAGTTAGCAAAGCATCCAGCTGTGACTGAAAAGTAATATTTTATCACTGGTGTTAATCTCTTTGACTGTGTAACTTTAATAGACCAGTAGTTTAATGTATTGCAGACCTATTGTACTTCGGGGTAAACAGTAATGTTACACGACAATCATTTTACGTGCAAAATGTCAAAAGAGGTGAGCGTGTGAGCTGAGAATATCTCGCTTTGTCGAACCAACAAAGTAAACCTAATGAAGCGCAACATATCAACACAATGGAAGAGTATATATTAACCATTTTATATATATTAACCATTTTATGCTTACTGAATTTATATCACAATTATCAAAATACTTTCTCATCAGATGCTAATTTTGGCCTGTTCTTATATTTTGCATATTCACACACGGTAAATAAAGCATGTAACGCTGACGTGCACATATACACTGGGCTCAGCATGGGGTGAGCTGTCAGATAGGGGGATGTAGGTCGAGTCAATGTCAGAGCACTGTGTCACATGGCTGCATCGGCCTTTTTATTTGGTGCATCTGTTTGACTGTGTGTGGGAGTCGAATGTAAATCATCGCATGTGTTTGCTTGAGTTTGTACGCTCAACATGTGACACTTGGCCTGATACTCTCTTTCTATTCTATATATCTCTATATACCAGCACTACACCGTACATTGAAGAGCATATGACAGAGACTTTAAAACAGTACAGGTTGTCTTCTCACAGACTGTGAGTCTAAATGGTCACATAATGTTACAAACTTGTCTTGCAACATTCGATCGGCAGTAAGCTGGAATGGTTCTGTATTGATGACTGCATTACCTTTGAATATCTCTTTGTTGTTTTCTTTATAACAAGTGGGTTAGTTTTTGTTTACGTGATCCTTTTGTATTGTGTTTTATGTGTTTGTGGCTAAACTGTCCTGGAGATGATTGGCGGCAAAGCGTTTCCTCTCTTCTGTTTAGCAGAGAGGATGCACCCTGTTAACTTCACTGGCCTCACATTCACATTGTTATTTCGAGATGCATGTTGTGTCTGGGAAGAGAATACTAAGTCAGCTGCTTCACCCTGTGCACTTTGTTGAAGGAGCCCTTAAATTAAAACCATCAGATGCTTTCTATTTACCTCCACCACCAGTCACTGTAATGCCACTGCTCGCTACCCGCAGGCTGACTGTAGCAGAGAGCCCTGTAAATAAATAAAAATACAGCCCTGCAGGCGACCACATCAGACTGAGCAGACAGACAGGGACAGGCCCTGGAGCTCCGAGCCCGGGCAGGAGCTTCTGATCTGGGGCAGTCACACATTCTCTCTCCTCCCCCCCACACACACCCTCTATCTGACTTCCAGGGGAAAGTAAACAAATGAGTTGGGCTTGTTTACTCCGGGTTCAACTGGTACATGTTGATCTGATCCTGTGAGGCTAGTGTCTTTGTACGACCCAGGAAAGCTTGGACAGAATCATGCCCATGCTAGTGGGTGGTGACTTTGGACTCTAGGAACGCGTGTGTGCTCATTGTTAAAACTTAGAAATGCCGTTTTAAGCAACACGTTGGCAGGGGCAGAACTTTTCCTGGTACACAAAGCAAAATGGGGCCGTGCACACACACACACACACTCCCTCCCTCACGTTGGAGACCATAAAAGTGTGTGTTTTCTGCATTGGAGTTACTTACAGTACGCACAAAGCGTAAGCCCCGTTGACGCTCTCGCTGTCCCGCACCAGGAAGCTACCGTCCCTCCCGGCCCGGGCGAGCAGCTCCTCGGCCGCGGCTCGACTCAGGTCCCGGTGATACCACATCGGCGGTGCGGGCCCCAACGGAGACACAACCCCACCTCCGCCACCGCCTCCCCCGGCCATGGCCACAGCCCTTCAACCCGGGTTCAACTCAAGCTGTTTCCCGACTTCTCCGGAGAAAAAAACAGGGCTCCCACTCCCAGCTCCAGAGTCGGCGGACAGAGGCGAAAAACAGCCCCAGAAAAGTCGCCCGTCAGACGGCGGTCAGCTGGTAGCGTAGGCCGGTGGTTAAGTTGTAAAGTTTCACTGTTGGCGCCTGGTTCCTCGGCTCCTAAAAGGCTCCGCCACCCTCCTCTCCAAACTTCCCACTCCCACGGAAATCAGAGCATGTAAATCCACAGTGGAGACCGGGGAGCTACAGCGGGGGGCGACCCGCGTCAGCACCCATACACTGTCTGCACCAACATTTCCTGGTAGCAGCTTCAAAATAAAACCGGCTAACGTGGAAATCTTATTTAGGCACCTTATTTTGGTGAAACCGTCACCCGATGTTGGTTTCTTGTTGTGTTCTTCCACAGCTAGCTTGTAATAGGGAGGGAGAGCTGAAGATACTCAGAGTTGAAAGGAGGGATGGAGAGAAAGATAAGGAAAGGAAAGAAGAGAGAAGAGGAGCAATGGAAAGAAACTACATTTATTCATCTTCTCTACAGTCATGAGGTACTTACAATTTTTACTTATTTTTTTGTAAGTTTTCCACTACATAAGCAAATATTGAACTTATCACTCCACTACCTTTTTGATGTTTACTTTAGTAAGTTAATTATTTCATCTCACTGCTCCCATGATTCCTTTTGTTCTTCTACTCCGGACTGCGCACATCCTGCCCAGAAGCGACCTGCGCACATCCTGCGAAGAAGTGGACTACGCAGGATTTATCTAATTAAATTTAATAAAAAAATCCCTGTTTTATTATTATTATTCTATATTTTTGGATTTTTCGGATTTTTAATCGATTACTTCCACTCTTAACTACACTTATTAGTGCCCAAGCACCAACCTTCTTGTTTGAGAACGACCGCTCTAACCCCTAGGCCACACCACCCTTATATTAACATTAAGGATTGGATTACCTGCTCATTCCCATGAGAAACTAACCACAGGAAGAAGATGGACAAATTATTGTGTGTGTGTCTGTGTCATTCTATGCTGCGTTTTACTTATTTCCCTGAGCATTCTTGGAGTACCTCGTATTTCCTTCCAATTTCTATATATATGTTGTTATTGGCCATTGAG
The DNA here is from genome assembly GCF_947347685.1 of Pleuronectes platessa. NCBI lineage: Eukaryota > Metazoa > Chordata > Actinopteri > Pleuronectiformes > Pleuronectidae > Pleuronectes > Pleuronectes platessa. The sequence goes on from NC_070630.1 coordinate 16,586,366, forward strand.
AGATTTTCAAGAAAATGTTCAACTATAAAAAGCTAAATTACTCAATTACATTGTAGCTACTGGTATACTTTATATAATTGATGGAATTTATTAGCTATAGTTTGCCTCTTTTATTTTCTCCCAACCCTCATACTATCATGGCTCTAGTGGCAACCGCTGACAAGGCCACGCTAATTTCTGAACAGCTTCACAATCCAATCCAATTATGCAATTCTTTTCTTTTCCACACACACACCATCACCTCCCCCCCCCCCCCCCCCCACACACACACACAAACACACACACACACACACACACACACACACACACACACACACACACACACACACACACACACACAAAGAGTAACTGTTCACCTAGAGGCAGGAAAGGGAAACCACAGGAAACAACCATCCCAATTTGGAGATAATTGCCCTGTATTAGGACTTCAGCCATTTTGGTGTTTATTTTTGTATACCTCTGGTTGCCCACAAAAAGTCTGAATCGTAAAATTTGGTATGACCCCCACACTCATGCACCAAAAGCAAAAAAGAGGTAGAGTTAAAGTGAGAATGAGAGAGAGTTGGGCAGGGTGGTGTGTGTGCAGCCAATGACCTCAGAAAAGCTAAGTATTAATAGCCACAGGACAGCAGCCATCCCAAAGCTATTTCTGGCTATTGCATCACATCGTGTGTCTGTGTGTGTGTCAATTCACTGCAAAAACTGTAAAAAAAGTTCCTACTTAACAATATATCTACATGCAGTGATTGTAAAAGTATGTGTTTGCAGGATGTCATATAATATTGGAACTATTTTGTCTGCAAAAAATGTTTTATAAATAACTTTTAAAAACATTTTCTTCACATATATCTCACCACAGTTGTCTGTGTTACCTTATTAGTTTACTAATCAATTATTACATGTTGCAAGACAATACACATTGCACTCACTTATTCAAACAACACAATGTGGGCTTCAGCGTCTCAAGAACTTCATTCAGACCGGAGGAGCCAGGCATCGAACCACAGAGCTTCTGTCTAGAGGACAACCCGCTCTATTTCTTAAGCCACCATTTCAATTTTAAGCTTTAGCCATGCCAAAGCGAGCACCACGAGGCTGTAAAGCCCATAACCCACCCCAAAACTTCGGGCTTTAGTAGTTTGAGCCTGAGGCTGAGACCAGATGCCTCAGCCTCAGGCTAGAACACTGGAATCAGTCTGCTAGTGTGAAGGATTTCTAGGCTCAGCTTGACATCAAGTCAAGGACATGTGCTTTGTTCAAGCTGATGTGGCTATGACAAACTGATGGCTGAAACAAACTCTAACCCACATTAAGTCCTCTTCTAATGGTTCTGGTTACAGAAAGTATTGGTCCATTGCTATTTTGAAACTTGACTCAAATCTTTTGGTCAGTATTAAACGTCTGCAGTAGTTCTATACCAGGCCATAGAAAAGGGAAAGGGATGAACATGCAATGCTGAATTTTCAAAGGTGTAATCAGGAAGGTTGTTGATAATCAGCCTCAGAAATGGAGCAGCACTTTGACACGTCTAATGTGGCAGAGGATAAAACTTTTTCAGAAATATAAAGACTCTGTTGACTGCATCATTTACGGCTTTTTGAACGATTAATCATCCAAGGGCCTTGATTATGAAACTACTATATTGTAAATCTGACACTTATCTTGGATCCGCTAAGGTCCTGTCAAGAAGTCTTGTAGATACACACCCCAGCGGACCAATCACAAGGCTTAGTCAAAGGCCTGTGAGAACACAATGACACGTGGCAGTGGCACAAACACCATCCCTGACACACAAACACACACACTCACACTCATACACACACAGACCCACACTCACACACACAACCTAACCACAAATCATATCTGACCGCTTATCATGACCAGTAGTTCAGAGTTGATGGTTTATTTCATTACCAGCGTTTGGTCCCCGTGAGCTCTGCTTGTCCAGTGTTTCTGCTGAAAGGGTTCTAAAGAGGTACCAAAATAACTACACAAACACACACACACACACACACACACACGGTACTGACTGGAACCCCATAATTACCAGGCAGTGGAGCCCAGTGCTCAGTCACAGTGTATAGAGACATTTTCCCTCATAGCAGATCCTTGGTCAGTTTGACAGTTTCCTCACCGGCGGTTGAGGTTATAAAGGGGTTATTAAGCTGATCCATAGTCTGCACTTATATGAGTGAGGTCCTCCCAGAGCTGTAATAAAATATGTGGCCTTGTCCAGATGTATGAGTTTATTTTTGTTTTATTCTCTTATCCTACTGAATGTCAGTGCATGTGAACACATGTACAACATATGAGTAAAACAGCTTTTACTTGTTGTTTACAAGCAAGAAGGAAATTATCAGAGCGACATGGACTCTGGCAATTGTTGGCTGGGCACAAAATAAGGAATTGAAAAGCAGGACAAGGGAATTAAACATCACAAAGAAAATAAAGCAGATGCAGATTACGGATTAGGGAAAGTTTAACTGTCAGAACAGGACCAGAAAGCAACCGCGACATGATATTATTCTAACAGTTTTATTGGAGCCACTATGGGGACACATGCCAGCATGATGTGGATATCATGTCAGTGCATCACTACAGAGAAAGATGCAACTGCCAGGAAAAGCAGCATTGACAAGGTGAAGCTCTGGTGTTGCCGTGCGTTGTTAATGTAGTACTCTGCCACCTTCTCGTTGGGGTTCGGCCCAGTGAACCACAGCTGCATGCAGCGGCCTGACGTTTTGGTGTAGTCGGTATAAAGGTAGGACTTGGACCAGATTTGTTCACACATGGACTTGGGATCGGGGTAAACTTCAATCCAGGGTCTGCACTTGCTGCTTTTAGGGCATCTGTTAAAACCTGTATGAGATAGAGAGATGATTTCATATATGTATTAATAAACAGGCAATGAGTTTACAAGTAAGTATATGCATGTAAGACATTGTGTACACATAGTTATTTGTGTTTAAGACATGGGTAAATGTGTGTAAGTTAAATAAGGAAATGTGAGTAAATCTTGATGTTTGCAATGGTCTGTGTGCATGTGCATGTGCGTATGCATGCATGCATGTGTTCGTGTTTTGTCCTTGCCTGTGCTCCAGTCCCATCCCGTGTGCCAATCACTCTTGCAAGTGATATCATTCTTGCAGTCTTCCCACCAATCGTTGCAGTCCTCCTTACACAGGGGCACATCCAAGACACGTTCCTTACGCCAGTTCTGATCCACCTATAAATACACACACACACAGACACACACACAAACACACACACAAAATTGAAGTATAATCCACATTTTCAGAAAAAAGCTGCAATGCTATGACATGTAAGATGATGTATGAAGATCTCCACAAGTAGTACAAGCTAAAGTTTTAAAAGTAAATGTACCATGTTAACTTTTGTACTTGACTTGAAGTGAGTTTTTAAATATGAATAAAGTATTAAAATTAAAAATACTTTTCTAAGTGTAGCCTATTGTCTGATGCAAAAGTCTACTCCATCATTATCATTAAAAAAATAAAAAATGTGAACATGTAACGTCATGCTTGTGAAAACGATGTCGGTTAAAAGTGAAAGAATATCTGAAAATGTATCTACTCACTGAAAGTAAAACTACATGACAAACGTACTTGATTACATCCTGCCCCCTGAGGTAACAAACTTTATACATGGATTATTTTTTAGCTATCCTGACAAGCCCTCTTTGGCCCTCTCAACTTCTTATGCTGCCATCTAGTGTTCGAAGTGCAGACACACAAGGCAAACAGTACACACTTCTTGTATCCAGGGTCCCAAGTGTGGAGAGCACTCGTGGAAGCAAGTGTCCTGGATGAAATGTTTCTTGCACTGTTTGCTCATAGTACCGCAGTGATCCCAATTGAAGTTGTACAGGTAGGAGTCATCGTTGTGGGCTGCTGAGCTGGTATTGGCTGTGCAGCACGCATTGTCACGCCAGGGAGAGCACTGGAGAAGAAGAGCAAAGAGGCTGTGAGTCCAAAGCATCACATCCCAATTCTTTCTCTGCTCTTTGATTCCAATTTGTCACCTGTTGGTAAAGGTCCCCCTCGCGGCCCGGCTCTACTTTGTGGTGTTTGCCATCCATGCACATGTTGAGTTTGTTCAGAGACAGAGCACCACTGCAGAGGGCCATCAGCAAGGAAAGGACAAGCCACATGGTTCTACAGGAGGGAGGGAGGCATCAACATACATTAGTAATCAAGTAATCAGGAAAAATAATGGGATAACGGTTAATTTATAGCATCAGTCAAAAGTTTGATTTCCCAACTGTCACCCAGACAGCTGATTCAAAATGTTTGGGGCCTTTCATTCTCGTCAGCACAGCTCTTTTAGAAACATTGCACATGTGTAATACTTTGATATCTATAATTGCTCATTTTGTTGTGTTTCTCATATCTAATTCTCTGCTGAGAGAGTAATTTGAAATTCTGGGGAGGATACACCATCTGTGGCATAGTTGAGCTTTGGAAGGACATACAAATTTATTAACAATGTTTCTGAGCAGTTTCTGTCAACTTTTCTTAGATTTGTTATATGTTAAGAAAAGTCTCCTCATAGTAACCTTTTGTTCATCTACTGAATCAGAGATTAATCACCAATACAAATTCGTTAATTTGCCATTTTTTTATTTTCTATATCGCAGATGTTTGGTTCGAACAGAATCTGTAAAAATGTATCATGTTTTCATGTCCTTTCAGGGTTTTGTTTATTTGTGTAACTCCAATTTCCTGCTGCTATAACGTGGCATGGCATCTGGGTTCACAATTGCCCTCTAATGTGAAAGAGCTCTACCTACTGGACTGTTGAACAGGCCAGTCCTTAGTTCTGTAGCTAAATTACAACTTGAAGTACAACAACTTAAAACTGGAAAAAACTGTCACAGAAATGCACAACTACATGTGTCTTTCTCATTTAAAAGCAATTTGTGTGTATGTCACCAATTCTACAAATTCATAACACATATTCTCATTTTCTAGTATGTTACTTATATGAACTTTAACCTTTCAAGTCTTAGAATCACATGTTATAATTTCTGATGGTCTTTGACCAGCTGAGTCATCGGAATATGTTGTTTTTTTTGCATAATAATACAGATTTATACAACCTAGTGTTTTCACTTGGGAGATGGTCGCTTATTTTCTTTTTCCTTTCTATGTGACGAAGGATGGATATGAGAAAAAGATAAAACTACTAAAAAGACGGCAAAACAAAAAGACTATCAGTACACATATCAATTATGTATGTAGCTGAAATCAGTTTGAGAGTTAAAAACCTATCTATAATCCTTTGTATCCATTTTAGAGACAGAATAACATAAAACAAAAATATACAAATAAAACAAACTGCTTAACTCGTTAAAATATTCCTATGTTGTAAACAGAACCTGTACATGAACCATTCAGACTGTTCTACGTCTTGTAAAAGAAATCTGTAAAGTTAAACTACAAACCAAGTAATTCAATAAGTAAAGCAGTAATAACAGTGGCTACTTCTATGTTGTAAATACATGTAACACAGACCATAGAGAAAGTGAAGTTATTAGGAACAGAGTCACTTTACCTTGTTCAAGTGTGTAATGATTCCTTCCTGAAGGGATTATCTGGCAAATTGGTGTCTGCACCCCTTTACACAATAGCAAAGACTAAACAAGATCAAGGCCGAAGACACACATCCGTGTGAGTCTGGGTGAACAGAGCATGACTGAATGTAGGGTCGCCTCTATTAATGTAAAAAATATTTTCAAAGTCCAAAGTCTGTCTCACAAACGTGCGTGCGTATGTGTGTGTGGTATTCTGTGTTTTATTATATCTTTCAGTCAGGAGGGTTTGTCTTATCTCATCTCAAGGTCTACTCAAAAATGCATGCGCACGCACACACGCACACACACACGAACACACACACACACACACACACACAAACACACACACGCACACGAAACACAAACACACACACACACTCTCTCTCTCTCTAACTCACACAGAAAGTGTCAGTGTTTCCTGGGATGGTAAACATGAAAGAAAGTAGGTATTTATGAGTTTTAAAAGAATTACGTTTCTGCTACAAGTTGGTCTCATGATTTCACTGAATCATTTAACAAGAGTGTATATACCTTGTGTAAAATGAGGGTGTGTATAGTGTGTGGTAATATGTAGAGTACATTTCAATGATTAATCAAAATATAGGGGTTGTAGTTTTATCATTCGTCTATCTCTTGTAATGGGCCCTAGGTGGGGTAATAGCTGTATACCTTACATTCCCTACACCGTGATTCTTTTAGATAGAATGGATGAAAAGAATGGGATTTGATTATTTGTTTGTTAGTTGTTTTCTATTGGTCCTTTCAACAGAAGACATTTTGACAGGTCAAAGTTGAAGAAAGCACAAATGGAATTTATGATAAAAATGAATGATTGCTGAATTATTTTTTGTTTGGAATTGTAGTATACATCTACTTCCACATCTATTTAAAAACAAATTAATTGGGAAGCACTTGTACTTGAGCTTAAAGAGTCCTCTACAATAAATAAAATACTAATGCCATTACTAATATGTAGCTGCTTCTGTGCCAGGGTCCATGTGAAGTGCATGCTGGCTCACTACTCGTCTTACTGGGACACCTGAGCTGGACAGAGACATTATTAATGCTAACCTGAGTTCATCCTATTATGGGATGTCAAAATGTATGCTGTCAAAAAGGCCTATGTAGTTAGTACAGGACAAAATACACACTTATTATGTGAGGATCTCAAAATCTCTTAAATGTGATATGTTACTGTGTTTATGTGGAAAAATGTATTAGGATGTGTAGAATAATTATTTAATACAATGTCAAATTACATTTTCCCTTTTCCCTGTGGTGCTACTGCCCATAGGCTACTGCCATACAAGCGGAACCTTTGCGAGGTGACACTGTAAGAGAGGACTCTTTCAAGGGGAACACAGAGGGCTTCCGGTCGATTTAGTTTGAATTTCTGAGAAGCTGTGGCGAGAGATTGTCAGGTATTTAACTTTAACTTAAAATAACACATTACGGGATGTTTGAACCAGGAATATTAGCGGTTAAGTTTTCAATATACTTTATAGTTTCTCCACAGGAACAGTTTAAATCGTCGGGGTCACATTAAGTCACCGTGTCTCTCCAGCAGCGTTGTGTTACATTAATCTGTTTATTATCACAGTGAACCAGACAAATACCGTGTGGCTTCATTTCTGCCGTGCAACCCCCGAGGTTTCACGCTTTGTGTCTCGGCTAGAAAGCGACACATCCCCCCTGTACACGCTACGAGCACATTGACAGTGTTGTTGTCGTCCCTGTGTGTGACAGACATGTCCACGCTGTTCCCCTCTCTCTTCCCCCGGATCACCGAGACCCTGTGGTTCAACCTGGACCGACCCTGCGTGGATGAGGCCGAGCTGCACCAGCAGGAACAGCAGCACCAGACCTGGGTAAACGACCACACCTCTGCTGAGACACACACAACACATACACCACACACAACACACACACAGAGAGACACTATGACAGATAAGTATTGCATGTTACTGATGCCTACTTTTGACTCTTGCAGCTGTATCATTACACATTTTTCCATTGCGGGATCTAATAAAGGTTGATCTTATGTTATCTTAGAAACTGTTAACTGTGTTTTAACAGTATCCTGCTTAGAATCAAGGAGCCATGAATCCTATTTTTTTCCCTCACTACCAATTATGTATCTCAGAGTTAAAACTGTTAGAACAACAAAGACGATGAGTTTCAGTCAGAGTGGAAAACCATATCACTTTGAGTGGAAAGTTATATATTCAAATTCAAATTAATTAATTTAAATGGACGATTTAATTATAAACTAGTGTCACCATGAGCGGTGTCAGGCTCAGACAACAAATCAGGCAGGGTCTGAACAAAACAAACAAATGGGCAGGGGAGAAAATACAACTTCCCATGTGATGATAATTCAGCCGGTATAATCTCTTCAGATGAACATTTTCAAGAAGTAATCCTCAAGTTTCGTTATGAAGTAAATTAGAGAAGTGTGTTTACAAAGCTGGTCATTTTACAGTTGTAGAATAAATATGTGTTCTACAGTTGCAATCAGAAATATTCAACCCCCTCACCTCAATAGACATCATAGTGATGTGGATGACAGATAATGACAATAAATGACAAAAAAAACTCATCAAACAACAAAGGATATTTATTGATACGTATTTTAGTTATTTTGACAACAGAAGTTGACTTAACTTGGAAGTTCAAATGAAAAATGTAACTCTTTCAACACATGTGCATGTGCAGTATTATTCAACCCCCCAGCTTCAGTACTTTGTGGCGCATCCTCTAGCTTTTATAACTTCTAAAAAAAAAAATCGGTAAGTGCGGACAAGCTTCTTACACCTCTCAATTGGAATCTTTGCCCATTTTTCAAGTGCAAAAGCCTCTAGATCGATGATGTTTGATGGCTTCCATGCTGCAACTGCCTTCTTTAAATCACACCAAAGATTTTTAATCAAATTTGAATCTGGTGACTGTGAATGCCATTCCAGGACGTTCCAGGATCTTTTTCTCAACCAAGCTTTGGTGGACTTGGAGGTTTTGCTTTGGATCATTGTGTTGCTGGAAAGTCCAATGATCACCAAGGTTTAATTTGTCAACAGAAGGCATCACATTCCTCTTTAAAATGGCCTGGTATTTCTGTGAATACAGGATGCCATGTACACAATAAAGATTGCTAGTTCCTGCCGCAGAAAAACAGCCCAACATCATCTTTGACCAACCTCCATGCTGGACTGTGGGGATGGTATTCTTCTGGTCCTAAGCCTGGCCTTTCACACGCCAGACATACCGCTGGTCCATACGTTTGGTTTCATCAGTCCATAGAACTGTCAGCCAAAACTCAGTAGTCTTATCCAAATTCCTCCTGGCATATTCTAGTCGTCTTTTGATGTTCCTTGTGGTCAAGAGCTGAGTGTTTCTTGAAGCCGGCCATGAAGTCCTTTTTTATTCAGTGCACGTCTTATAGTTGCCACTGAGGCACTTGAACCAGCCTTCATCAGGTCATCCTGTAGGTGTCTTGCAGTCACACAGGGGTTTATCTGAGTTGTTCTGACTAAGTTGCTGAGGGTCTTTGATGAAATGTTGGGCTTTCTTCCACGGCCAGGCAGGTTTGAAGCTGATCCATCAGTTTTAAACTTCCTTATAATGTTCCCAATTGTGTCTCTTGGAATATAATTTTTGGGGGAAATCTTCTTCTACCCAAGGCCTTTCAGGTGTGATGAAATAATCTCCTCTCTCAGCTTTTGTGGAAGCTCCTTTGTCTTTCCCATGATTGCAACTCACATTGAATACCTTCATGGGTGGGGTTTATATATGTATCACAGCTGAAGCAAATGAAGGATCAGTATAGAGTTCCCAAAGGCTTAATAATGTTTCAACTCAAGTTTAGGACAAAATAACTGTCAGACAGCTTTAAAAACAACAATATTATATAGGGGTTGAATAATTGTGACATGGCTATTTTAACAAAATATACTGCTACACACAAATACTACATCATGCATTTTCCGTGTTGATTTTCTGTATCACTCAACTCATAAAGAAGTCGTCCGAAACAGAATCTTGCTCAAAGAGCAAGATTCCGTCAACTTTAATTGATAAATCCTTAAAATCTTTGGAGGGTTGAATATTTCTGATTGCAACTGTATGGTTTCCAAACCTTTCAACTGAGACATTGTCTGTAAAATTCCTCATGGCCATGTCAACTTTTTACAGCTATTTTGTTGCCTACCCGCCATGTACCAAGAGGTACTGTATATGACAGTTTGTCAGTCAGGCTCTAATGTGTGTGTGTTTGTCCTGTTTCTTGTGTCAGTTGCAGAGCATTTCTGAAAAGGACAACAACTTGATGCCGATTGGGAAACCTATTTTTGAGGTACAGCATTTTTGTAACATGTATTAGAACAACAGCCACAGTAAAGATACCCACATCTCAACAGATGAATTGAAGTATAGCTCACACAACCGATTTGCTGCTGTATGAAAGTATGAAACAGATACTGGTTACATTATTCCATGTGCCTGACAACAAGTTGGAGCTCTCAGTTGAACACCTGAAACCTATTTATTCTATTTGCCTGTTGTTTTGCCTTTTGCCCTTTTTTGTTCCTTCTCTTCATCTATTTATATCATATGTCATCTGCATTTACTGGGCTCAGGCAGGATATGAAGAGGAGGACGAGGAGGACGACGAGGATGAAGAAGACAGCGAGGAAGACTCTGAAGATGAAGAAGACATGCAGGACATGGATGAGATGAATGATTACAATGAGTCACCCGATGATGGCGAGATCAACGAGGTGCTTTAATCTATCATTTATGGGACTTCTTTTCAAATTAAAAGCGCTAAATTCACTGAAATGACTTTTAGACATACAAGTGTTTTCTTTTTAACCGTACTTTCGGCTCCTCAAACAGAGAAACACCAGTGTGTAATCTGGCTCTGCTTCTGTCTGTCAGGTGGACATGGAGGGAGCAGACCAAGACCAAGACCAATGGATGATATGAGACAAAAGATGGTTTTACTTTCTATCAGACTGATGTCTGTCTGGCTCTGGATTTCTGCTCCCCTCTTAAAGCCATGACTGCTGCCTCTTGCGCCATGATATCCTTCAGATGAGCATTGGGTAAATCCAGCACAAGGGTCTCATGTCGAGCTGCTGCCAGTCTCCGAGCCTCGGGATGTCATTGGACATTGCTCTGAGTGTTGCTCACACATATAAGTTGTATAGAATGAAAGCATGGATGTAAGTTTAAACACATGTCAGCCTTTTCTGTGAACCTGTCAAAGCAGTTTCACACATCGTTGATGCTGTAAAACACTCGAGGTCCTACTGATCAGTAACCAGCCTGGCACTTAGCCAAATAGTGGCATCATGTCATCGCAGTTCAGTGAAACTACTAACGAAACTACGACCTCATCATATCTTCAGTCATGTGCCTCTTCTCAGAGTCTCTGCAAAGCTGACACAGCACAAACGACAGCTGACTCAGCAAAATAATATTTCACCTATGAAGGACTTCACCACAGAGTCCAATTCTCTTACCCGTTGTGTTTATATCATTCATTCAGAGTTTTCAGAAGAGCTTTTAAACTGTTTATTTAATTTTTTAACCTTTCAAAATATACCCATTTTCTTTTATGAATACACATGCATAACCAGCCCAGTTGTCTCATGTTTCTCTTTAAGGATTGTTTACCGAGGCTTTTATTATTGAGACTGAAATGAAGGCCTTGAATGTTTGTAATAAATTAACTTATTTTGATGAAATCATGATTTCTTTTTATTGGTTATAAATAATTAACATGAAACGTTGGTGTGTGTATGTGATGGCTTAGGTTGAGTTAATGGCCAGCGAGGTTCAATCAGGACTAGCACTGATAAAGTATAATAATCTGGATTTGATGTTGATAAAATGTAAAGTGTAAGTGGTGCTGTTTTACTGTTTATATTTAACATGTAATTGTGATTGACAGCCACTTTTTCCACTTGAACCAGGCCAGCCCTGGCAATGTTGGAGCAAGATTTCATATTGGCGCCCCCCAACATACACACGCAAACTGTCGTGCATCCCCAATAACTTTTGGACTGTATACAGATGCACACACAGGCAGACAAAATTGTAAGCTATAAAAAACTGGACTATTAGCACATCAACTCCATCCATCTCTCATGCTATCATGCCTTGATGTGTTGTTTCTCCGCTTCCTTTGGACTATCCCTCCATTTGATGTCCCTTCAGAGTGTCTGGTCGTACCTCAAAACCTTCTGGAGCTGTTTGCTTATATTGGCACGGAAGCCCATTGTGTGAATAGTTTGATTTTATTATTTTTTTCAACTTTACTTGAAATGGCTTTTTGATGCGACCCACATAAAAACTGTAACTGGCTATACAGCTGACAATGATACACCTATTAATGCTAAAACACACAATGCAGAGTCTTTGCATAGAAAAGCACAAATTTGTTTGAAAAATGTAAATTTGAAATTAATTTTGATTAAAATGCAACAGTGCTTTTTTCAAATGGATAATGTAAACCTCCCGGTACACATTAATGACGGTTCAAAACATAATATGAAAATACAATACACTGTTACACAAGTTCTTTTTTTTAAATCCATTCTCCTATTTCGTAATTCATACATGGCCTCTAGAAAGTTAGTAAATGTGCACACACAAGTGATAGGAATCCGAAGCTGTTTTGCAAGAGATGGCACACCTACACTTTGACAAGTTCATGTTTTATTAAAACTATTTCAGATAATTGAATGTTTACTGATGCATGTTGAAATGATTTAATTCTTTGCTTTGGGTTTTTAAGCTATGTTAGGATTAAGGTGTAAACAGAGACAGTTTCTCTGTTTGAGAAGAAAATTTTCTTCTAATATTAATGGTTTATCTACATTCTTCTAATAGACCCGTAGTTTATCTACTTGACGGTTCCTTATGTAAGAGGTAAGTCTTTTAACAGCTCATTTGTTTTGAATACACAAATATCCACCATCGCTACAACTGTGTACCCATCATCCATATTGTGTTGTGTATGACTGTTAGTACAAAACTTTTGTTTCGCTTGTATTGTATGCAGTGTAATTCAATTTAATTTTCACCATGACACAGTATGCTTGTTGCACACAGAGTACCAAAGGAGATGTGTTGGTAGTAACATTTAAACCAGGATGCTGTGCTCTCAACGCATACTGCATGTGACTATGCTTTATTCTTTCATTAGCAAAGCTCATTCAGGACAACAGCTGGAGTGCAGCTGTTTAGTCATAGCCATAGAAACCTAAGTAATGATACTGATGTGTTATGTATTCTCGTTTTCTCTGGTTCCTGCTGCAGAAAGATGGCAATATAGTAAGCTGGGCATGTACTGCCTGATATACCCCTGTAGTGTCCATGTTTAATTCATTTTCATGCCAGTGTTTTGTGTCAAAATGCTAAAAGTGTTTTTGGAAATACAGAAGGGACACATACTTGAAAGTCAGGGACGCAGGTTGAGTAAAACTTAGTGTTAAGTGGGGGGAGGACAAATTTGTGTTGGTTTTGAATTTTCTTGCATTTTCATTAACCCCAGTTCTTATATCCCTTTGTGTGTTTCTAACTGAACAGAGCTGTATTAGTAACTGAAGAGATAGAGCAACCTTCATGGTATGAGAGTGAAAATCCAGTAGTTTGTTGTGCTGCTAATGGAGAAATGAAACTCTCTTCTTTTTTCTGTTCATGCTGAACAGAAACAATTTGCTTCACACTACAAACCCCGTTGGGGGGAAATGTTTTTTGAGAGAAGATTACAGATTCATTCACTAGACTGGCACTCAGTAGAGCTCAACAGAGCTGTGTAGGTTCATCTCTAATCCATGTAGCTTCCTTCTACCAAATTGTGTGTTTATTGGTCCAGTATTGTATTAAATAAACCCATTGAGGTGAAAACATAACCTCCTTAGCAGAGGTTTTAAAACCTCCACACAATTAGCAAGGAAATGTCACCAACATTAATAATAATAAGAAACACAACAGGAAATTAAAAGTAGAATGAAATGTTTCTAGAGTATCTAAATAGTTGACGGGTAATTTTCTGTTGGTCGACTTATCAATTAATTTATTAAAAGCTCATTTCCCCCTGCTACTTAGTCTATAGGGTTTTTATATTGTGTTTTATTTAGATTGTATATATTTGTTTATTTTTGTCGTTCACTGGTTGCTGGTTGTACATCAAATTGCCCTTGAAGGATATTAAAGATTTTCTTTTATGGACAACTTTAGTTAATCACAAACCAAGCAAGAGCAGCAGAGGAACCAAGCAGCCAGCAGGGGGCAGCCTCAGGCTTGTTTCCATCACATGGAAACAAGCAGCAGCAGGCTGTAAATCTTGTAAGGCATCCGAAGACAAGGTTGTAAACTACTGGGTTATAAACAATAGGTTTTTAAAGCATGTTAATATAAAAGGAGCTTTTAAGTAAGGTCAAATATATGTAGTAAAGTAGAAAATATTTTCTCTGAAGTGTGTATCAAAACCAACATAGAATGACACGGACACACACACACACGATAATTTGTGCATCTTCTTCATGGACTTAGTTCCTTTTGTGGATCAGCAAGCTGTGTGGCCTAGTCGGCAGAAAGGACGTTCTCCAACAACTGGGTCGTGGGTTCGAACTCCACGCTTTCCCATTTTCATGCCGGCAATATACTGAACTCTTAAAATTGACAGGATTTCAATCACCTATTAATTGCAAAATATCTTACACTATGTAAATTTAAATTAAATCCAATATAAAAACAGAAAATATTTAAATGTAAAATAAATTAAATGATAAAAAAAATTTAATTAAATTAAATTTAAAAAAAAACAAGAAAAAAAATGTGGGCTTCTGCGCAGGATGTGCGCGTGCAGTTTTTCCCCCTTTTTTTTTAATTAAATTTAATTTAATTGTTTTTATATTTAATTTAATTTAATTTAATTTGATTTAATGTCGTTTTTTTTAATTTGTAAATTGACATAGTATTAGATATTGTGCAATGAATAGGTGGTTGAAGTCCTGCAAACACGACAGCCTGGCAAACTTTAAAATGAAAATTCCTCCAGGATACATACATTTTCACCACTTTCTATTTTACTGCAAAAACTTTTACATAACGGTAATATACAAATTTATATATCTTTGCTGTGATAGTTGTTGTTTTTTCCCCCAAATTTGGCAGGTACTATATGTTTAGATAGAAATAAGCTTTTTCTTCTGACATTAGTCTTTAATGGAAAGCTGACAGGCAGTGATATCAAGTGACAAAGATCATCTCTTTTGTTTTTACATTTGTTACCCAGGGGAGGGCGCTGTCTGAGGGGAGTTGAGATGAAAACCATCTATAAAAGTTATCTTTACCATCACATTCTTCCTCAAAGACAGTTTTAACATCAGGTTCACCATCATCACTTCATCCCTTCCTTCTCCAAAATATGTATCTGTCTAATAGTGTGATTTTTTCCCAGTCTGCATCGTTTACTTGATTCCCTGGTAGACCAGCTCAGCCATGCCATCCCTGATGCCCTTGCTGTACTCCAGCATGGCCCGGTGGATCTTCCACTCATAAAGGCCGCTCTTACGAATGTGTCTGAGGAACTTTGGCGCCCCGGGAAACAGCACGTTGTCCGCCACGATCATAGACCCTTTCCCCAGCAGACCAGAGCCCTCCAGCATCTATAACACACACAGAGGCAGTATCATGTAAATGTGGGGGTTGACTATGTCGCTAAACTTTACTCTTCATCTTCTGTATTATAATAATCAACATGTGTATACACAACTTTTGAGCTGTTTTCCTTCCAACCAGCCCTCGTTTAAGAAAAATAGGAACCAGGCAGAGAGGAAGCCCGTTGTTTTAAATGTTTAAGTCAGTCAGATTCAGACGTATGGAGAGTTTTAGATTTTGTAACATTGGAAGATAATCAAAGGCAAGGTATCGTATGTCCTTTCAAATGATTTATGATCGTGACCTGCAGATCAGGACAGTAGGATTTCTTCCAATGGTCCATGAAGACGAAATCCAGACGCTCCAAACCGTAGTCAGACCGCAGCCGAGGGATGACTTCATCGGATGGATTCACAATGAGCTCAACCTTGTTAACAAAGCATGAATGTGTCAATGATGTAGTACATTCCATATTAAATATGAAATTACACAAAAAAAGAAAGGTGATGGCGTGTATAGGTCGTATTAGGCTTCTGTGAAAAGGCCTACAGTACACAGAGTGCATTGATACACAGTGAGATGCTGTAAATAGGTCAAATATTTCCGCTGCCTCACTGTGTCGTCATCAAATCCTGCCAGGCGGACGATTTTCTCTGCGATGGCGGCATTCCTCTGGTCCATCTCGATGCTGTAGAGCCTGGCACCCAGGGGCAGAGCTCGGGCGATCCGCACGGTGCTGTACCCGCAGTGGGCCCCCAGCTCCAGCACGGTCAAAGGACTCTGGTTCATCAGCAGCCGGTCCAGGACCTTCCCTGGAACCACACAAAAACACCCACATCAGCAAAATGTCTACCTTTAAAGCACGTTTTAATAAACAAATATTCTGCTGTATCATCCACCTTTCTTAGGCCCAATGTTGCTGATGAACTCCACCTTGCTGCACCAGGCGTCGAAGGCATCCAGGATGCTTTCAGGGTCTCCGGGGATGGCATGAGTAAGAACGTACTGGTAGACCCGTTCCTCTCGACTCAGACCAGTCATACAGTCCTTCCATATCCTGTACAGGACGGCCCGATAGAACAGCACAAAGTAGTAACGGTACCTGATGAGCAGTGTCAGCAGGAGGGGGATGAAGGCCAGAGCGATGGCAGGAGACACCATCCTAACTCACACAGAGAGAAACACACACGCACAGAAGTGGATTCATAAAACAGTAATAGGAAAAAGAAGGTAGAGAGTTGTTTTGGGAAAATGTTATATCACTAATTCGCTGAAGGCCTGTGTTTTATACAGTATCTATATTTTAACTCTGCTATACACTGTTGTATTAAAATGCAACTGAAGTTTCATTCTCGGTAGAAACTTGACATTATATAAACAGATAATATGGTTTTGAAATATCCGAGTCATTCTACTCATCATACACGTGCTTAGCCGTGTCTTCCTACCGAAAAAGGAGTTGACGAATTAAAAGAAACCTGGTTCTTTGTATTTTGTGGGAAGTGAAAGTAGTCATATGAATAAAACAAAACTGGTCACCAGTCCTGAGCTGCTTCGGGCAGACTTTGGTTAGATCAGAAAAAACTATAACCACTTAAAGATCTTTCATTAATGCAGGATAAAGAAATATAATTTGTATAACACAATTATATACTTTTGGCTATTTTAAGACCATTGTTTGATTGAGTCTTATTCATAGTGTAGTGTTTACCTGAAATGACACACAATTAATTAGATTATTATTATTATTATTATTATTATTATTCTCATAAAGACATTTTGAGAGGAATGTTCTCTCAGTCTAAATTACATGAGAGGAGATCTGCACATAACGAAGCGACCAGGCTTCAGACCTGCAGTGAACGGGCTGCCTCTCTCGGCCTCAGGTAACTGGACACTCCACACACAACAGATGCTCTATCAATATATTTGCATCAACATGAACTGTCTCTCGTTGTCCCATAAAAAACTGACCGACTCACCTGGTTTCTAACAAGCTTGTGGAAGCGGAGCGGCTGCAGTGAGGTTAGCAAGGAGGAGCGTGGCACTGAGACGAGAAAAAGACAGAGAAGTGTGTGTGTGTTTGTGTGTGGAAGAGAAGGTAAGAGACCTGAGGGTATAAATAATTTATGTATCATGCATGACAGTGTATGTCCTATAATTAGTTACATATAACAGCTGTTAAAGCCGGTGTCAGTGTTGATCTTAAACATCAGTTTTCATTATTTTGGATAAAACACACATTTGGGGTTCCTCAGCTGAATAAAGCCGACACAGTGAGACAGAGAGAGGCATCGTGAAACAGATACTTGATATATCAAGAAAACATCAACAGGTGTGTGTCTGTGTGTTGTCGCATGGAGTCCAATTTCTTTTGCTGAGTCATGATGGAAAGAGCCGGAAAAAACCCTCGAACGCAAAGGAAAAACAAATTTATTGTCTCATAGCTAATGTCACACAATATTGTTTAATTAAAGCTTATTTCGATTAAGAAAAATGTATCAACTTCTAAAGTTAAAGCAGTGACAGATTCGTCTTAGGTCAAAATAAATACAATAAAATGCAAAAATAGACGCCAAACCCAAATTTAAATGATTTATTGTTCAAATCAAACTTCCTGTCCTGTCTGTATTTTCAGTGCTTGACATGAGATTACAGCGTACTCACTTGTTAAAAGCCCTCTCGTCTTTCTGCTGCTGTGAAACAATATTATACAATAACAGTCAATGAAAAACACACTTGCGTATAACAGTATTACAGTTTTGTGATAGTATAGGTAGTACAGTGTAAGAAAAATAATTATCATTACAGGAGTAACAATTACACTGCTCCACCTTGTGTATGATGAATAGAAAACATGTTGAGATCTGCCTTGTTTTAAAACCATTTAGACTCTTCTATATACACAAATTTACACAAAAATACAAGAAAAAATTGACACAATTTCGAATTGCATTGGTCTGTTGGGCGGTGGTTTGCTTTGTACCGAGTGCCATTCTAGTTTATTATGTGGATTTTTAAGGTAATCAGGAACAATTCATCAAGGAAGTAGCCTGTATGCACATTTATAGATGTCTATGAACTTTCAGCACTGTTTTGTTTACATGTTTTCTAAAACCTGTTCTTATGTGATTCATTTCATGTTATTTAGGAACTATTGTCTCCGCCAAGGAGGTTATGTTTGTTCTGGATCTAGTGGACTTAAGAGTGTTTTCATCGGGTACTGGGTTTTTCTGGTAACAAATAGGACAGAAACCTTTCCCTTTCACCAGTGTGTGTCCGAGATAATGTGGATTCAGTCAGGTAAGCCACAGGTCATATATACTGGCGGGACGGCAGTCGTTGACCCTACACCTCAGGACAGGGATGCTTGAGGAGAGCTCTGATGAACTTCTTCAACTCCTTGTCCCCTCTGGTCCACCTCACCAGCCGAGTCAGCACCAGCCTTCCCTCCTCAGCCTGAGCCAGGGCCAGGAAAAGTCCATTCGGCGGCCCATTCCCCTCCTTCCCTCCTTTAGCTTGTCCTTTATCCATCTGTTCCTCTTCCACCTGCAGGTCTTGGTTGGTGCCTGCAGAATCTAAGCCAGGACACGTACAGGTGCCTCCTTCTTGCAACCACAAAGCATTGTGAGCCATGGCGCCTCCGATCCCTTCTGCCCTCTCCGCTCCTCCCCCCGCCCACCTCAGGATGCGGCTGCGGGCCGTTGGCACCAGCTGACGGTCCCCCCCCACCGTCGACACACTGCCTAGACGCATCTTAAATGCTGCGACAGAGACAGAGAGGGTTCAATCTAACAGGTGTGATTTCAGACACATTGTAAAGCAAACTCTGTGATTAGATCATCTGTTTCGTGAGAAGTTTATGCTACGGGATTTATTTCGTAATCCACATTTGTTTGTTCTCACCATATGGACTGTGGCAGAAGTTCTCCTGGATGTCTGTCCCTCCTTCAGCAGCCAGACTACAGGCCTCACAGATAACACTCCCTGGGGAAGTGATAAGAGAGATTAGATGAGTGATAGGAGCGTCTGCAGTAGGGATGTAAAAGAAAATCTCAAAGGTGGGAGGGAACAGATGGAGCAGAAACTCAAGGATCAATTCACGCAAAACAAGCCGAATTTTTTTTTGAATAAGACTGTGATCTCCAGAATAGAAAATTCGAGCCCACATCTCTGCACGATTTCAACTAAAACCTGACTGATTTACTGCGGAAGATGAAGATAGAAGAACTGTGACCAGGACGTGCAGACATGTCATACTATAAAACCTGTCAGTGCTCTGTAATGGAGAAATGATCCATATTATAAAAGCTTTATCTTGATCTTACTGGTGTTTCTGGCTTCTTAGCAGCAGAAATAAGCTCTGACCTGTTTTGGATGAGGTAGTACCAGTTAATGATGTGATGGCTAATATACTGTAATTTGTGCATTGTGCAAAAATATGCAGTGCCTTCAGGGGTAATGATATAATTGTGTGGTGCTCTTGGAGAGTGGAAAAGTACACATTTCCCCCTCCCAAGTCTAGCTCACATTTTTGTTAGGAAAGGTTGTATAATTAATCAAAGTTTGAAGCTCGTAGAAACAGGAGTCCCAACAAAACAACACTGCAAATGTGTGAGGCGCCACAAGCCAATCAGCCCAGTTTAATCCTTCACAATGCATCTTTTTATATTCTTATATGTCTTTAAGTATAATCTTAATCTCAAAAACAAAGTGGCCTACAATCTAAAGACTCAAGTACATTAAAGTATCTGAAGAGTTATGTTAAGTTAGCGCCACTGCATTATCACTGTTAAAACATAGCTTGATGTTGACAGTGTTGTTGATGGAAAGACGAGTTGGCTGCGAAGCAGCTCAGAAAGTGTGATGAGTGAAACATGTAATTAGAGCTGCAATGATTAGTTGACTAATTGATTAGTTGAGTTGATTCTGCAACTCTTTAGAATGACTGATTAAACATTTCAACCATTTTTTTCATGAGAAAGTGCAAAATACTTCCAGCTTCTTTTGTGTAATTTTTTGCTATTTCAAGACATCGTGTTTGATTTGAAAAAACTGTGATGAGAACTTTTCACACTCATGTATTTAACATCTGAACAGTTTATAGACCAAATGATTAATCGATTAGACAATAGTCAGATGATTAGAGATGATCTCTGGTTGCCAAACTACTTTAGTCAGTAGAAACGATTAATCGATTAAAGACAGTAATCCCTGACGATCTACTTTGGTCAGTAGAAACCACCACCGACCATCACTGACCTTTCAGCGTCTGCTCGTGCTTCACCTCCTCCTCGGTCCGCCCCTCGCGCTCTCCGGTTGCCGGGATGCACAGCTCGGTCGCGCGCGGGAACCGGCTGCAGTTGAACATCTCGGGCCACGGGAACCCGAACGCGCTCATCACGGGCACGCAGCCGTCGCGCACGGCCTCGCACAGGGCCCTGCAGGGGCTGACGGGCCCGGCGAGCTCCGGCAGACACACCGGGGCGAACAGCGAGCACAGGAACTTCTTGGTGTCCCGGTGGCACAGCTTGGAGACGAGCGGCAGCCAGGCCGCCGACTGCTGCTGGGCCTCCCGCAGCGAGTCGTGCCCCAGCAGGTTGGGGACCCGCATGTGCCTGTAGCCGATCCCTTGGCACAGAGACAGGGTGCTGGGGATGGGTTTGCACACCGAGCGCACCGACGAGCTGAAGCCGAGAGACTGCGGCCCCAGCTGGACTGGAACCACCGTGTCAGAGGCTCCGCAGAGCACAACGAGGCCGAGCAGCAACACACTCATGTTAGTGGATCCGCAGGGAGAAGAGGGGGGTCTGCGGTGCTGCTCCTCCGTCTGTCGGGGCTCGATCGGCCTGTAGGTGTAAACAAAGAGGTGTGGAGGAAACGGGGGGTAAATGAGAGGGCAGGCGCCTCCCAGTCATCATCATAACCCCGGCCCATCTGACTGGCGTCTGCCTCCACACCTCGCTGCAGAGTCAGGGGGGCGCACTGTGTTTCTGCACTCACGTTGGGTAAACTGGGAACTGTGCTCCAGGGTGCAGAGTGCAGACATAACACATGTCTGTATGAACAAATGTTCCAGACTCCTCATGTTGAAAACAAGCCACTCCGTCTCCATCCGGTCATATACTGACTTCTGCAATCGATCAATGCAGATTGTTCCTATTTCTGGATAAGATAAGTTAAAATGAGATGAGATGAGGTTAAAAAAAAAATACTATAAAAAAGGGATAAGATTGAATGAGATTAGATAACTAAAACAAGTGTCAATTAAGTGTTGTATTTTGTATTCATTACAAAATATGAATACTATGATAAGTACTGGCAGAAAAAACATAAATACTCTGTACATTCATTATCACTTTAATCAGTTTTATCTTCAAGTTTTAAGGTTGGATTAGGGGAGAAATATTTCTATAGAGTTTGCTTTGGTTTGAACGAAATGAGTCTAAAGTAATTCATGGGATTTTCTCTGCACGCAGGGACAATAGGAGGGTGTTTCTGAGTTTTGAAAAACGTTACCTGTCAGTACTGTGACATCATGGAATGGAAATTTAGTGCAACTTCAGCACTATGTGTGCTGCTCTGTCATCATCCTCAGCCGGAGGGTGTCACAGACCCTTTCATATTTTTCAATGGAGACTGCCACATGTGCAGCAACAAGCCTCATCCTGTTGCCCTCACCCCTCTGCTGCTGCTGTCGAATTCATTTTGCTCAGTTTCGTAGCCTATCATTAATTTAGACAGCTCGCATTTGATTAAGTATTTGCAATGTTTTGCTAGATCCTATTTCTCTGAAGTTGCTGTCTGGCTCCTATTGCTTACAATGTAATTTCCTAGATCCCAGGATTCATGCATTTTTCAATAGTTTGCAGTTGTCTGATTGAACACAACTTGGTTTGAGATCTTGCACATTAAGAACAAAAACACTTATAGTCTTTGAAGATTGAGTCTCTAGGATTTAGTCCAGAAGTTGAAACCAGATGAATACCCCCTGCCCCACCTTCCCCTTCCAGAGTCAAGTAGAAATCTGCAATGGCTTCAGGTAATGTAAAAAGAGCCAGTGTTTGGTTTGTCTCCTTTGGGCTACTGTAGAAACATATAAGGGACTAATTTAAAGGTCATGACAACACAATATTTCGCTATTTTAGGTGATTATGCACTAATGGAAACAATATAATAAATTCTTCACATTGGACCTTTAAGATGTTATGTATTCATATATAATTCAAATTATAAAGATGGCTGAGGGGCTGAGGATAATGTTTCCATGATGTGAAATATATTAATGTAAAAATTACTTTCCCTTTCACTTCTTGGACACTTCCATACCCTATTTTCCCTTAACTAAGATCTGTATATGTATCTACTATTGTTTTATATTTCACTTAGTTGCTTGTACATAATGTTAGTATCATATATTTATCTTTACTTTGTTGTCTCTACTGTCCACATGTATCCTTGTATGCAGGACACAGACACATATATACCTGGCAGATAATTCTGTATGAATGGGGAAATGAAACCGGTTTTGTGAGAGAGTTCTGCAGTCTCCAGGAAATCAGCACCCGTCACTTGGAGCTGGGAAGTTTCAGTGTTTTCTGGTTGTCAAGTATTGGTTGTTCAAGAGTTGAGGGTACAATAATACGATCTGCATGGAGTGGAATTAATAGACCATGCTTCATTATCATCCCCACATTATTAAGCAGCTACATCAAGCTTTTGAAATTATGAGTGGTTTCACTGAACTTAATGTGATGAAGTTTGATGCTACTTGAGTTTTTTTTTTTTTTAGATTAACCAAACTCTACCGGCTCCTGTATGTTTCATTACAGTTATCAGAGGAAATATGTTTTTGATACTAATGGACACTAAAAGTTGGAGAAATCATAAGTAATACACATGTGAACAGGTTAAACAGGCCAACAGGTGAGTTCACTGTCAGTCTCCGGACGACCCAGAAGCTCCTGAAGAAGGCTACTTCCTGGAGTCAGTATAAACTCTACTGGTATTAGTCTATGTATCAAACTCAGAAATACCAGTAGAAAGTAATCATTCCTTCATTTGGGGCCTGAACCAGTTACCCCCCAAAATAAACAGAGTTTACTCGAGCAGCTTTCTTAGATGCCCCTGAATCTTGATCACATTTGATTTTTCATTTACTTTCTCTTCTTCACTAATCTATTTACTTACAAACGCTCACGTTCGAATTTCCACCACACTCACGTGACGATGGCCAGAACCGCTTCTGAAGAACCGGAAGTGTCGGCTTGTGTTGTTGCACCACCTCCACTGTCATGTGATAGCTCGACTGCTGTTGACAGTGGGTTCCCTACCTCTGGATGAAGCTGGAACAGAGTCGCGCCGTGGAGAAGTTGCATGTTTCCTGAGGAGGAGAACACACGGCTGGTTTCTGACGGAGAACAGCGGAGCTGGGCTTGTGTCGCTTCGGCCCTCGGACGCTGCCATGGGTTGCTGTTACAGCAGCGAGAACGAGACCACAGAGCAGGTAGCTGTTAGCTGCTAGCCGCTAGCTGGCTAACACTGTCCTGTTAAATACAGTACCGCTGATCAAGAAGCTGCTAGCTGCTAGCTGCTAGCTGGCTAACACTGTCCTGTTAAATACAGTACAGCTGATCCAGAAACACTCGGTGTGCTGTTATTTTTGTCATCGAAAATGCTTCGTGCATAAAGGTCACTATTAGAGAAGGGGCCCAGGTTTGTAATTGACTTTTCTTTGGAAGGATAAGTGACCGTAAAATCAGTTTGAGCTAACTAGCCCAAGCCTTCGGGTTTGGCCCTGTGCTAAGCAGCTTCAGAAGTTGCCAACTAAAATAAAGAATATGCGTAGATGAAGAAGAGCTAAAGAACTGCGTGTGTAGAATTAGAACTAAACATATGGCAACTTGTTTTCTGCACGATCTGAAGATCATAGCAGTTTATGACTTTGTGTGAAAGCGATCTGCAAAGGGAAGTGCTGATCCACTGCTAAGTTACTTAACACCCAGTTGTGACATTAAGATGCACACTGGCAACAGAAGCGACTGATGTTCAGGGTGCCATGTTGTTCTATGTTTCATCCCTTTCTATTTTTAATTTAAGGAAACAATTCAAGGTTTTCCCTAATGCCGAATAGTTTCCTCATTTTCAGTTCATCCTAACAACAGCAGGAGCACAGTGGAAACAAACACTCAAACTAGTCTGTAATTCCCAATTAACATGATCTGTAAATGCAGTTTACCTCAGCAAGACTTATTTGTTTAAATCCGTGTGAACTTGATTAGTTCTAGTGATTCAGTTAGAAGTCCCAGTACCATTTAATGTATGATTACTTTTAGCTGTTTTTCCGGCCTAGTTCTACAAAGAGATGGTGAATAGTTGTCTACGTTGTTTAATACTATTAATTTGATACTGTCAATGTTGTTCTCTGAGTGGAAGAACCTGACCTAAAACAAGTTCTATAAGCCTTTTAATGTCATCAAATATTAAATTGGGTAATTTGATATTCTCAACTATCATGATATCATGACACAAAGTTCTACTAACTGAACCTTTTAATGTAATGCTGAATTAGTCTGTTTTTACTGTATTGTGTTTTTTGAACTTTAACATGTTCCAATGCCATGTCAAATGCTCTAGGACCCTGAACGCAAGCCACTGATCCCCCACCCCAACCCAATCAGCAAACCCCCAAATGGGACCGACTGGATCACCACCACTGTCCCGTCAGCGCGGACAGATGAACAGGCCCTCCTTACATCCATCCTCCACAAGACAGCCCAGTAAGATGCTCATATGTGCAACCATGGATGAGCCAGATTCAGTGTGTGTTCTCTGATAATAAAGCGGTAAATCAACTGGTCTCTAAATTAACCTGCCATTGTTTCCTCTCTGTCAGGAACATCATCGATGTCTCGGCAGCTGACTCTGTCATGATGGAGCAGCATGAATACATGGACAAAGCTCGGCAATACAGGTACGAGGATGGGCAGCTGGGTAATGGTTGTTATGGAAGGTTGTTGCTCTTCTGCAGTTTGTTTTTTCCCCTCCTGTATATGGTAAGGGTGTGGATGGCTTCAAGTAAATATGAGCCATATCATCATAAGGTTCTAAGTTTACAAAATATCAAGCTTCTATATGAACTTGTCGAGATGCTTTAAGGAGATTTGAATTGTGTTGTATCCCATCAATTGAAAGACTAGAACAAAAGTAATTTCAACTTTGGACTTTTACATAATTTAGATACCAGTAGACAGCTCTACAGTATATCCAGAAGCATACCACTCTTAGTGGGTGCACTTGTGGTGGTTGGAAAGAACAAAATGTTGCAAATTGTGTTTTACTTCGACTTAAACCCAACTGCTCAAGAAGTTAATGAGGGAAGTGATTGAACAAAAAAACAAAAAATGGATTTCCCCTCAAGTATCACATTTTACCTCAGATCCGGCGACACCTAGTGGCAGTTGGATGATTTCTACCAAACAGCTACTTTTAGGCCATAATATGGTTTCAGTTTAAACAGGGCCTCAGGACACCTATCAGGTTTAAGAGACAAGGTGATGTGTTTGATTGTGTTATAAACATAAACTCTGAACTGCATCTCAACAGCCCCGCTAAGCTTCTACTTATCTTTTATTTTTCCAGTACGAAGCTGGCTGTGTTGAGCAGCAGTCTGTCCCAGAAGAAAGCGCTCACTCTGCCCTCCCTCACCAGCCAGCCCCACCAAGTGCTTGCTAGTGACTTGGTGCCATACTCAGATGTTCAGCAGGTAATTGTACTCTGCAGCCCCCACAGAAGTTATGTTGGCATATACTTCCAGCGCTCGCATTGCTCCTTGACATGTGCTACATTCCTGGAGGCTAAATCAATCATCAGAGAAATGCCCCTTTGCAAACAGTGTGCTACAAGTGCAGCTGTGCGGCATTTTAGTGTGAAGGCGTGTGTCTTAATGTTTGGCTTAAAATAGATCTTAATAATATCGAATGCCCTTCTGGGGCTGCTATTTTTGTACTGCCTGTTATCGTGTCGATCAGATGTGATGGGAATTTGAGTTTTTATTGTTGACACACTCCACATGAACTCAGTCTTCCTCTTTCTTTGCAGGTATCCAAGATCGCAGCCTATGCTTACAGTGCAATCTCTCAAATCAAAGTGGATGCTAAAGAAGAACTGGTGGTCCAATTTGCCATTCCCTGATTCTGCGACTCTGGCCTGCATTTTTGTTCCTCCCATCCCGCTCTCTCTGCGTCACTTCTGCATCCTCATCCTTTTATTAAAGCCTCTTGGTCCTTGTGCTCTTTTAGCTAGGCCTCTAACAAAGACAGGGTTGATGTAGGATTGGCACACTGTGGCTGTCCATTAGTGTACTTAATTATGGGTCAAATACAAATTGTCATCACAGGCCACTGGGGTGTGATCTCATATCTACTACAGCAAGACCGCATCTGTGTTTAAGTGTGGATCAAAGGCTTTGTCAGAACCAGTTGTGGAAAAAAAAACAAAAACATTCATCCTGCTCTATCGTTTTAAATAGTTGTTTCATTGTCTTTATTTTGTTAGTTTCCCTTTGCCTGCACTTAGGCAAGCAACGCTAGCTCTATACCCCATACTGTTATCCAAAGGCATGGAAGAATGTGCTGTATATTCATCCTGGACAGAGCTTCAGGATTTTTGGCACAACGCATTGGCTTTTGCTGTATATACTTGTATACAATCTCCAATGAAACAAGAGAAACGATTCATCTCTGTGGCATAATAATGGGAATCATCTAAGTCCGATAGGTGCAAGTGCAGTGGTCGAGTAGTTAAACTCTTTACCAAGATAAAAAAAAAGAAACAGAAACACACTGCCCATTCCTCAGTGTTTTTCCTCGCACAGCAGGACGTGTGTTTAAAGTATCAGAACGAAAAAGTGAGAATATTAGTTTTACTATTGGGTTTCAGATGTCATTATGATTTCGAAGGTCGTACAACGGCAGTCCTGATGTTCACTTGTAAGATCAAACCTCCCACAGTAACCTGGTGTCACCGCATCAACAGGAAACCGTGAACAAACCTGACCTGAGTAACTTTATTGACATTTCACTGTTATCATTTCTAAAAAGTGCCAGTGAAATAGGTTTAATTGGAAATTAGTCCACTGTGTAATCGGTAGTGTAGTGACCGGTCCATGGCTGGTGTCATGTGGCTGCTGAGGATCCAAACACAAGCAGGGTGGCTGCTGGGTAGGCCTGCTAACATCACAGGAGTTGGGGAAGGGACTGACCTTTCTTGGGGCACAAGTTCTCAAGTTTACAGACAGTAATTTGTCCTCAGCAGTTGTCTGGTGTCAAACTTTGAGCTGTTAAATGAAATCTTTCACATATTTACTAGCAGCAGTCATACAGAGATGAAGCGGGTGGCTGTGTGGAGGATGCAGGGACAGATATCATGAATTCATGCCTTTTGTACAGAATTTTTCTGATGATGGATTGTCTGAAGTTCCTCTTTTTGTAGAGTGTTCATCAGTCAGGATTGGCTCGAGGTCTTGTGACGATAACAAAAACGTTTTTATTAAAACAAAACACTTTTATGGCCTCCAAAGCTCTCTTTTTTTGCTGCAGATTGTAATATTAGTGATGAGTTGGTCACAATATTAAGAAACTAACCATTGTAGCAGTGTGTGGGGAGCGTAAACAATCTAAGTACCGCAGCAGATGATCCGAACCCTTTTTTGTGATTAATTTATTTGTGTTTTAAATGTATAATTGCTCTTTGGAGGAGAGCATGTGACTGTATGCGTGGGCAGGGAGCATGGTGAGCCGCTCTTGACTCTCTAAAGGGATGATCTGCAAGGCTGTGATTATTTCAACCATGCAATTAATTTGAGCTTCTTTTTTTTGTTGTTGCAAGGGGTTCTTTTTTTCTGTTTTGTTTGTTACTCAATTGTGTAATACTACCTAAAATATGTTTGTAATATCTTAGGCAAGTACCAAAAAGTTTTAAAATTTGTTTTTTTGTTTGTTTTTGGGGGGTTTAATTGAATTCATTAAAGACTTTAAACATAAACCCCTTCTTATTCTTATTCAGTAGACATTGACATCCATATGCTTATCATTCCTGTTCAGTAGATAGAAGTCACTTATTGTAATATATTTTATTCTTTGTTATAGTAAGATAGTGTTCAAATATTCTACTTACCACCCATGTCTGCAACAATATCATTTAAATGCATGTGAGAGTCAACATTTAAGGATATACTGAATCAACTGTTCATTTCAACAGAAAAGCACGAAGTTACATGTACACAATAAATTATTATTATAATGTTTTTCAAGAGTGGATGTGGAGCACAGGTTACAGCGGGGGAGCTGAGCCAGCAGTCACTCCGGAGGGGGCTTGCTATGTCTGCGGCTGAAGCCATGATGCCAGACAGTTGCCATGACTCGTTCGTGCCGCGTCACGGCACTGAAGTCCATCGTCTTTAACTGAGGCAGAGCAGCAATCACCCGATTCCTTAAAACAGAAAGACACACATTTGTACACTTGTACTTCAGCGTTATTGTACTTGTTATGTGTCTTAACAGAAAAATTCAAAGTGATTGTTGAGGATTGTTTCTACATGTGAACTCTTTACAAAACTAGAATGGCAACCAGTAGATTGTATATACGTCCGCCAGGGCCAAAAAGTCCCCTTATGAAACCACAAATAAGTTTGCTAGATTCAGATTCTACACAATCCATGAAATTAATATAATAAATATATATTCTCTGAGAAACAAACTAAAATGCTGAAAACACCCGTCTCGCACTTTTGAAGAAAGGGGGACGGGGGTAAAGACATATCCACCTCCTTGGTCCGAGTTAATTATTACTGTTGTAGTGGTGCAACACGTATACTATAAAATGAGAAACATCTTATTCAAAAGCTGCATGTATTCATGAGATATCAGCTCACTGGAAAGTTTCAAGTTTCAAAAGTTTGTCATATGCACAACGATTACATTCAGCCGTCGCTTGCAATGAAATGCTTGGGTCACACTCTCTTATGGCAATGCTCAGGAGTATCTCCTACTGTGTGCGTGTGTGTGTGTGTGAGAGCAGTGTTGCTATGCAGACTGGGATGCGTAATATGAGCTTGATCTGCATCTAAACACCTGTTACAATGTTATGCACCTACAATGTGATCTAACTCTTGTTGCGCAAGAACAGTCTCTCACTCTACAGCTCTGAAATGTTTGACACCAGGAGATGCTGATATGAGTCTGTTGTTGGTTCTCAGCAAACTGCTGTCTGTTGAGGTCACTTTGCTCAATAATATTCATATGAAAACAGTATCTCAAAACAATGGTTGTAAAAGTGTCTGACATCAAAACAGAGGCAGGATTTTTGTGTTGTGTGTATTCAAGGTCATTTGTTGCAATTCAGACTCCACCTGTAAACTGGGTTGTCTTCTATGGTATTTCCATGTAGAGTGATGGTGAGCAGATGCGGCAGCGATCCCAGTCTGTCGACCTCCGACAGGATAAAAAGGCTGTTGCCGTGAAGATACAGCACACGCAGCTCACGCAGCTCACACAAAACCTGGAACACAAGCACACATATTCGTCCATAGTACAGATGCACACAGACGTGTTCATTTACATACACAGCACACTGCATCTCTGTAATGCCGCCAGCTTAGCAACAGGAAGGAAACAGAGAACTCACCTGGTCTATGTGTGTGATTCTGTTGAATGAAAGGTCCAGCCAGGCCAGCTGTAATGGCTCAGCCAGGAAGTGGCTCACAGACACCTGCAGGTCACTGAGGTCCGAGATGTTGTTATTATTAAGACGCAGGGAGCGGCTTTTGTACTTCTTCTCTGAATTTCTCTTTAAAGGTCGCAGGCCACTTCTGGGTTCTTCTATCCAGGTATCTGAGACCACAAGAAAAAAATAAATACAGTCAATATTGAGATCACGTTTATATAACATTATATTAATGACTTTATTATGACTATATTAATGCTTCACAGGCAACTTACTTTATTTCTCAGTTTTTTTTAAGATCTTACATTGTATAACGTGTCCAATAACTTCACATACAGAAATATGAGGAATTAGTTGTTTAGTTATAATACACTGATTCGGGGCAAATGCTTCAAGTTTTATGAAAATTAAAAAATCGGTCTGACTTATGATTGAGTATGACGCATCACAATCTAATGTGCAGCCAATACAAGAAGGAATGCTTTACTAACCTTATAGTGACAATACAGGAAATACTAAATTAAAGAGAGTAGGCCTGGGTGATATGGCCAAAAAATATATCAAGATAAAGCATTTAATAAGAGTGTTATGTTTAATATTGATAATTCTCTCAATAAATGTCACATTCATATTTCTTTTAAGTTTAAATTCAAATTTTTGCTCCTGGGTGAAGGTTGACGTTTTTAAACTCTTCTTAATGGACAGAGAATGACAAACACTTGTTAAACAGCATAACATTTGACTAATCTGAGGTTAATCAACTGTTATACAAAATGTATAAGCAATCTATCTTTATATATTGGACTTTTGTTATATTGCTATTGGTGGAAATTATATTGGGATGATTACTGATATGCTTTTATTGCCTGGTCCTGAATAAGAGACTGAGTCTATTACCTCCCAGACAGCAGATCCGTTTGTGAGATAAATCCACTGGAGCTCCGTACATGGTCGCACCTGAGAAACATTCACTCACCTGTGGGAGGACAGTGAGAGAGAATTACAGGCAGGTTTACAGACAGTAACTTAACAAAATAAACCTTTTTAATGGCCTTAACATGCTTCACCATAACACTCTGTGTATGCTGCACACATGTTTATAAACCATAACACAGGTATAGATCCAACCAAGCCTGAAGAAATCAATCATATCGATTATACTTATAGTTATTGGCTTGTCTTAATAAATTCACATGACACATATCAAAGACTTACCTACAGTGTGAGGAAGCTGCTGAGCTGGATTTGTTTGCCGCAGTTACCTGTCGGAGAAACAAAGGGTTTCCAAGGAGACACACTGTTTGAAGGCAGCTGACCTTGTTGCCACACTGTTTGGATGCATCTGCCTTTGATTCAACACTGTTTAAAAGCATCTGCCTCTGCTAACCCACTGTTTGGAATCACTAATATTGAGTAATTTGTGCAAATGCAAATCATAATAACTAATTTAAAGCATTAAATTATAGCATTGTCTATTGTAATGCCATATTGTACCAGTGATGGTAAATGTTAACAATGCAACCTTAAAAAGGGCTACAGAGCTGCAGCAACAGACACAAACAGCAGGTTTTTACATGTGTCACTGATAGCAAAGGTGTTGCAGTAAGGGTTAAAGTGACTGTAATATTAAAACATCTTTGAAGTCTACAAGTAACAAATATTAATTGGCTGATGATACATTAATGTCTCACCATTATCATTTCAGACAGGAGTTAAGACACAGCTAATTGTTGTCTCATTGAAAAGAAAGCAGTGTTCCAGTTTCAGTCAATAAGCATCTGTTCCATTGACATCACTGCCAAGTCCCACCACATTCGTGTGTACCAGATTGTTCTCTCAATCAACATCTTAAAGTGATGCCTGGATAAAGGGGGAAGTACAACTGACTTAGTATTTGTAATATAAAAACTTCAGGCTAACACACATTGAAATTATCTCTACCACGAGGCCTAAGCTGCGAAGGAAAGACATTTTCGACTTATTTTGCAGATAAATGGAAACTAGCAATACAATAAGTCAAAAAAGTATCTGATTTGCATATGTGCAGAAAAAGACCAGATATTGAATCAGATAAAGATATGCACAATAGGCTGTATAAATATATACATATGGAAATAGCAGAATGTACAGATGGTAATGCAGTGAAGTGTCCACTTGTCACTTGTTGCACATTGTTACAGGGCAAAGTTAAAATGACAGCAGGACATGTAATATAGCCTCCACATATCCAACAGTAATTTCACTTAATTTTACAAACACAATTACTCAGAAATATGAGGACAGAATACTTCCTGTAACTTGCTCTCCTTGACCTGTAGATAAACCTAGTATGAGTTGCCCTTATGTGCTGACTAGTCACCTTCTTTTCCCATGGAGACTGGATTTCTTTGGCTTTCGACATAATATTATGATGTTATTTGTTCTGTGTCACTGTGAGGAGTCTGGAGTGTGTTAATTAAAGTTTAAACATACCCTTAAGAAAAATTCTGATTAAAACCAATATATCTGGATATTTAGAACAGGAAATATTGATTTGGGAATTCGGCTCTGTTAAAAACAGTTAATATGAGCACAAACAGCGGTACTCACCCACAAACAGCTGTGGCAACTGACAGCTGCCTCAATTCGCCGGAACTGCCATTACAAATCAATGGCAGTTTCTGTCGCCACCGGAAGTGCCTCTACGAGCTGCCGCTGCCACGATTTGAGTTTGCTGTCACTCCAGCCCTGAGGAGAGGCTCGGTGGCTTCCTGGATTTTGCGACCGGCGCCCACCAAATCAGATCCAGGGTGGCGGAGTCAGAACCCATTAGCAATAACAATGAAGTCATATGAAGGGAAATTTGAGATAAA
Organism: Pleuronectes platessa; assembly: GCF_947347685.1. Lineage (NCBI taxonomy): Eukaryota > Metazoa > Chordata > Actinopteri > Pleuronectiformes > Pleuronectidae > Pleuronectes > Pleuronectes platessa. The sequence continues at coordinate 16,619,204 of NC_070630.1, forward strand.
ACAGATAAAACTGTTTCAATATGAAATGGCTGCAGAGACTACGTAAATGTTAAAAGTGTATTTTAGCCTCTCCTCCCCGCTCTCCTAACCGGCACCCTCCGGTAAAGATAACGAGCGCACTTGGTCGGTTGCCTTCCCAGAATATAAACCAATCGAGTTATCCCATTTTCCTGACGCGTCGACAGCTGACAGCGGATTGGCTGGTTTAATATCCGCAGCTCTTTTGAATACGGTGGACTGTTTACAGCTGGAGAACCTTCGTGCGGTCAGAGGAACTAGTTCGTTAGTCTCTTAAGCGGACAAATACAAACACGGAAACGTGGCTCACGTTTTTATTCTTCCGAGGTGAGTCACTGCGAAATTAAATACTAGAACGTGACTAATTTAGTTTTTATTAATGATTTAGCTTAGCAACGCTAGCCCGTTCAGACTTTTCCCTGTCCTCTCCCAGGTCGAATCCCCTGTGAGATAAAGGGTCGGCCAAGATGACGATAAACCTGGGTGTTAAGGCTCTGCTCAGCTGGGTAAGTCCATAACAATATTATTTAGATAATCAAACGTGTCGACTGGAGCTCAGATGGTGGATGTTAAGTTGTTGCGGTTGTGTTCAACACGATTTTTCAAACTTTCACAGGTCAACAGCATCAAACTGTCCGACCGAGAAATCGCTGTAGACGATCTACAAGATGGCACATTGTTTCTGAAAGTGATTTACATGCTGTAAGTACGAGCAGTGAGCAGTGTGTGGAAATGCTTGGTCCGTTTAAACAAGAAGGGTCCATTGAGTGTTACATGGCAGTCTCACGGTCTGGTTCTTAAACTGGACAAAAGTCAAGTCTTGAGGAACACTCCTTTTGTGTCATTTCAGGAAAAAGCTATCCAACCCCTGTTTCAGTCACTCCACTGAGGACCGGTTCAATCTCATTGCAGACTTTGTGGAAAGTGAGTCTCTCTCTACCTTGTTTGACATCGTCACCTATAACGGTTGTTCAGGACTTTAGTCTAGATCAAGTTTATATCATAACATCTCTGGTTTCTCGTCCGAGGCTGGTAAATGAGGATCACCTGATTTTAGCTTTCCAGAGTGGCAGAAATACTTAACATGTCTCAGAGCTGTGCTAACTGTATGTAGTGGAAACCAGTGTTGATCTTTTCATCTGACTGTATAACAGCAATCAAGCGTGATGTGATTTCTTAAGATGAAAGTGTAAACTCACCTAGATTATAGGCTCTTCTTTTTTACTGCTTTCTTCTGGTGGAAAATTTCAAATATACCTTCAACCACACCCAACAGTGATTGCAGGGTGTGGTCTGACTTGTGCTCTGTTCCAGCTGTAATTGTGCCACATTGACAAACACCGTTTTTTAAATTCTATGTCGACAGTGAATGCTCTTGACCTCTGAGCATGAACCCATGTCTCTCTTCTGCTTTTCAGGCGATTGCAAATTTAGTGCAACCAAAGGCTCGTCGCTCTCTCTGGGCAACATAAGAGATGGCATCAACCTAACTGTAGAAATTGCAAAGGTACAAGACGACAAAGCACAAATAAGTATGGAAACAATCTTAGGACGAAGACGCATTTTTTGAGTCATTGTTTGTATTGTATCACCAGGTGCTGTTGCTGCTCGTATATTATGACATGATGAATGATCGCTGCACTCTGAACATGCTGGAGTGTGATGTGGAGGTGAGCAGAGAGCATTCATGTGCTTTATTCATCATGTGCTGTGCTGTAATTATAGGTCTGTGTCAATTCATATTCTCACTCCTATCTGCTAGCGCGAGATAGCAAACCTCACCGGTTCTTTTGTGATGGAGAGCGAAGACTGTGTTTATCTGAGCAGTAGGATTGACGCCTATTTAGCAAAGAGACGTAAGAAACTTTGAAAACTCTTCCTTTACTTCATGCCATAACACAAGCCTTCTGGTTTATATTTAACATGCAAGCTGTAAAGTGTTGACATATCTCTCTCTCTCTGAATTTAAGATTTGCCTGTCTCCCGTGACATATTTGAGCAATCAGCATCCACCTCTACCTCCAATATGTCGACAATCTCCTCGCTGTCAGATGAGGATTCTCCTGTATTCCATCGCACGAAAAGAATCACATTCATGGACCTGCAAACTGTGGCTTCTTCCTCAGCGAGGTATTGGGGGACTTTTGAATTTATCCAACACAGAGCTTATTAAATGTGGTAACATTAGTCCAAACTGTTGTTTCTTGAAATTATATTTCATGAGCAATGGGATAGCAACACATTATATTTGTGTGTTGTGGTTAGGAAAACATAGATTTGTTTTCATCTTAATAAGCTGCATGTCTTTGGAATGCCTGCAATGAAAACCTCTTGTTTGAACTGCTTTATATGAGCATGATAGCAGTTTAAAATACCATATTTCCTAAACTTCCTGTAAAAAATACTTTTGTTGTTAGTCTAGCTAGCTTTGTGAGGTTGCACATCATTGAAACAAACCACACTACCTCATACCCACGCCATATGTTAGTCACTTCTTCTACATGGGATGTTAGCATTTGAATTATTATTAATAATTTGACTGACCTGCTTTTATTCTCACAGCAAGTCTCCGCTCCAGGACATTATGAACACACCTAAATTTCAGATGAGGGTGATGCAGCGTCAGATGATAAAGGAGAGAGATTACAGAGATGGGTTGGAAAGGGAGCTGTCCGGCAAGCTGTCACTCATTTCACAGAAAGGTACAACATTTAACGTCTTCACAGCCTTGGACTCCTTTAACTCTAAGTTTTTATTTTCATTTTTTAATTTAATATAAATGAAACTTGACACTTATTATTTTCTTCAGAGTCTCATGTTAATCAGCTACAGTATCGTCTGGATAAGTTGAAAGAAGAGCAAGGCGATCAGGAGGATGTTACCAGGGAACAGATCAATGATCTCGAGACCAAGAACAACACGTAAGTATCAAACGACTCAGTCATATCAATTTACTGTAAGGCCTTTATAATCCCTGTTTATTAATGCATGGTGATAATGAATTACGCAAAGTATTAACTTCTCCGAGATTGTAAAACTTTCCCAAATGAACAAACTGCACTTTGTGAAAAATAAGTCATGCGTATATTGCAGCTCCATGCGAGAATATAGTATGACTCATGCATTTGTTACACAGTCATATAATGTATAACAAGTCAAACAATTTGAATGCAAAAGAAAAATATTTTTCATTTACCATAACACGTTCATAACATTGAGAGTTTGTGTAAAAGTGATGAAGAAACTGATCTGCCTTTTTTTTCCTAGGTTACAAATGCGTCTTAATGAGATATTGATGAAGAACAAAGACCTGAAGAGTACGTCCTCTCTTATGGAGCGTAAAGTGGACAGCCTGACAGACGAAAATGGTGTCTTATCTTCCCAGGTAATGACCCCAGTCAAGTTTTTCAGTTAAATGCAATCTTGTTGTAAATCTTTCACTTATCAGTTGGGAGTGCACATCACATTACCCAGCATCAGCTGTCCCAGTTGCCATGGGCTCTTTTTATGTGAATAACAATTTACTGTTCATATAGGCAAGCCCCTCTTTTTCAAAGTTGTCTTTGAGCTTCTGTAAATACTGTATTTATATTTTTTAACAGTAACTAATTGAAACTAAATTGTATCAAAAATTTGATCTGTGTCTCAGACTGTCGTACTTGGTGTGAGAATCAGAAATGTCCTTAAATGTGATGGTTAAGAATGAATGTGTATGAATCGTGATGTATAAATAATATGATCAAAACCGTTGCTGTGTACTGATTGTAAAAGCTTTATTCTCTTTTTTTCCAGATGAGATCAGTGTGTTCACAGCTGTCCATCTTCGAGGCCGAAGTGGGCCGACTGACAGAGAGCCAAGCATCAGCTCAGAAGGAGTGGCAGAGCCAAACGAGCCACCTACAGACTGAGCTCAACCAAGCTACTGCTCAAAAGGTAGAACATAATCTTCCATTGGAGGTGGTGTAGAAACTATAAATGACTCAAATCATGTAAATCTACCAAGAAGGGTTTTAATTGCCTGTGTTATACTCTTTGTTGCTCAGGAGCTTCTGACTGAACAAATTCAGATCCTCCAGGGAAAGATTTCCTGTTTGGAGGACGAAATAAGCAAAGCCACTGAAGAAGAAGTAGGAGAGAATATGGGGCCTGTGATGGAGGTAAAGTTTTGGTTAAAGAAAATATTAGTATTGTTATACCCCAATTTATTTATCATACATTTTTCTGTTTTGAATCGGGTATTAATTGTCTTTTTTTCTTTTCTTATTCTGCCAGAGAGAAATGGTGGAGACTGAGATCAACGACTTGAAGACTGAGCTGGACAGCACATGTAGCTCCCTGAAGCAGGCTGAGATGGAGATTCAGACCAAATCACATCAGCTGGCAGAATACGAGCAGGAAATCACTCAACACAAAGAGCTCCTGCAGCAACAGAAATCCCAAACGGAGGAAATCATTCAAGCCAAGGATGAACTTTTGGACCAATTGCAAAAGAAGATCACTGAGCAGAGAGCAGCCCTTCACGAAGAGATTCAGCATCTCAAGCTTCAACTTGACCAGGTGGAGCAGCAGAAGACTGAGCAGACGACCAGACTGCAACAGCATGTCGCTGCATGTGAACGAGAAATTGAAAGACTGAAAGAAATGAAGAGAGAGAGAGAAGACCTTCTCCACCTGACTGAAGAAAAGGTGAAAGATCTGGAGGCAAAGTTATCCGCTGCCAGTTGTCTCTTGGCTGATAAAGACGAACAAATTATCAGCCTCAATGACAAAGTCGATGTTCTCACAGATGAAGCCAAAATAATCAAAGCAGAAATTCAAGCCAAAGAGGAAATGCTTGCCAAAATATTTCTGGAGAAGTCTAATGAGCAAGAAATTCTTAATGATAAAATCCAGACCTTAACGACTCACGTAGAAGACCTGAACTCATCTCTCAAACAGGCTGAGCAAGAAATCCAACTTAAGCAAGACCTCCTGGCTAAAACCCATCAAGAGAATATCCAACAAAGGGAGATGCTCCAACAGCAGGTAGCGACCTTCAAAGAGGAGGTTCAGAAAGTCAATGCAGAAATACAGGTCAGAAGTGAGGAACTTGTAACACTGAGGAACGACAGCTCTTGTCAGTCTGGATTGCTGGAGGAAGAGATTAAAGGTCTTAAAAGCCAAGTAGAAAATCTGAATGACTCTCTCACAAAGTCTGCACAGCAGGTTCAAGAAAAGCTTGTTCTGCTCGACAAGCAGGAGCAGGAGAGTTCACATCAGAAGGAGATTCTGCAACACCAACTGTCTGCTTCTGAAGATCAGGTGAGGATCATGAGGGAGGAGATCCAAGCTAAAGAGGAACAGATGAACATGTTGAAAAATCAAAGTTCAGAGCAGTCAGAACTACTGCAACAAGAAACTGGAGAATTAAAGAAACAGGTGGAGAGTCTAAGATGTTCGCTGACATCTGCTGAGGAGAATTTGCAATCCAAGGAGAATATGTTTGCCGAACAGCAACTGCAGAATGCTCAAGACATGGAGGCGCTGCAGAAACAGATGGTAGCTTCTCAAGATGACGTGAAGAGGCTGAATGTTGAGATTCATGCCAAGGAGGACCAGTTAGTTCAGCTGAAGTCTGAGACCTCAACACACTCTGACTTGCTACAGCAGGAGATTGAAGGTCTAAATAAGCAAATAAAAAGCATGAGCGATTCTCTTGAAGTTGCCAAAGACCAGGTTCAAGCCAAAGATGATTTGAATGCCAAGCAGGAGCAGGAGAACACTCTGCAGATTGAGGCTCTTAAAAAGCACAGTGCTGCCCTAGAGGAGAAAGTAAATCGGCTGACGGAGGAAATCCAAACTAAACGTGTTGAGGTAGATGCGATAAAGTTTGAGAGCTGTAAGGAGTCGGAAGTGCTACAAACTGAGATCAAAGCTCTGAGGGTTCAGGTGGAACATTTGAGTGGATCACTGAAGACCGCAACAGAACAGGTTCAGGATAAAGAGAACCTGCTGGCTCAGAAGGACTCAGAGATTTCTCAGGGAAAACATAAATATCAAAATCTGATGGAAACATCTGAAGAGCAGGTCAGAGGACTTAGAGAAGAGATCCAGGCTAAAGAGGAAAAACTGCTCATATTGAGAAAAGATGGCACCACACATTCTGACATGCTAGAGCAAGAGATGACATGTCTGAAAAACCAACTCGACAGAACGGTTGACTCGCTCACAAAGGCTGAAGAAAAGATGCAGATACAAGTGGTTCTGCTCGACAAGCAGGAGCATGAGAGTTCACATCAGAAGGAGCTTCTGCAGCAACAACTGTCTGCTTCTGAAGATCTGGTGAGGAGCATGAGGGAGGAGATCCAAGCTAAAGAGGAACAGATGAACATGCTGAGGACTGATGGCTCAGAGCAGTCAGATTCGCTAAATCAAGAGATCCAGAGTTTGAAAGAAAAGGTGGAGAGTCTGAGTTTTTCGCTGACATCGGTTGAGGAGAATTTGCAATCCAAAGAGAATCTGTTTGCCGAACAGCAACTGCAGAAAGCTCAGCACATGGAGGCGCTGCAGGCACTGATGGTTGCTTCTCAGGATGAAGTGAAGAGGCTGAATGTGGAGATTCATTCCAGGGAGGAGAAGCTGAACCAGCTGAAGTCTGAGACTTCAACACACTCTGACTTGCTACAGCAGGAGATTGAAGGTCTGAATAAGCAAATAAAAAGCATGAGCGATTCTCTTGAAGTTGCCAAAGACCAGGTTCAAGCCAAAGATGATTTGAATGCCAAGCAGGAGCAGGAGAGCACTCTGCAGATTGAGTCTCTTAAAAAGCACAGTGCTGCCCTAGAGGAGGAAGTAAATCGGCTGAAGGAGAAAATCCAAACTAAACAGGGTGAGGTCAATGCTTTAAATATTGAGAGCTGCAAAGAGTCTGAAGTGCTACAAACTGAGATCCAAACTCTGAGGGAACAGGTGGAACATTTGAGTGGATCACTGAAGACTGCAACAGAACAGGTTCAGGATAATGAAAACCTGCTGGCTCAGAAGGATTCAGAGATTTCTCAGGGAAAAGATAAATATCAACATCTGATGGAAACCTCTGAAGAGCAGGTCAGAGGACTTAGAGAACAGATCCAGGCTAAGGAGGAAAAACTGCTCTTATTGAGAAAAGATGGCACCACACATTCTGACATGCTAGAGCAAGAGATGACATGTCTGAAAAACCAACTCGATAGTACTGTTAACTCACTCACAAAGGCTGAAGAAAAGATTCAGATACAAGTGGTTCTGCTCGACAAGCAGGAGCTTAAGAGTTCACATCAGAAAGAGCTTCTGCAGCAACAACTGTCTGCTTCTGAAGACCAGGTGAGGAGCATGAGGGAGGAGATCCAAGCTAAAGAGGAACAGATGAACATGCTGAGTACTGATGGCGCAGAGCAGTCAGAATCGCTAAATCAAGAGATCCAAAGTTTGAAGGACCAGGTGGAGAGTCTAAGTTCCTCACTTAGCAAAGTTGAGGAAGATGTGCAGTCCAAGGAAGACCTATTAGCCCAACGTGAAGATGAGATACAGAAGCTAAAAGAATGTCGGAGTGAGATGGAGAATCTCCTCCTCAGGACTGAGCAAAGGATCGAGATCCTCCAGACAGAGTTTTCTGCTTACAAAGCACTTGTGGCTGATAAAGACCAACTTCTCACCAGCCTCAGAGAGGAGGTCGCTGTCCAAGCTAACCAGTTGCAAAAAGCAAGAGAGGAAGCTGAAGCCAATGAGAGAATTCTGGCTGAGATCAGGGTGGAGAGCTCCAAAAAAACAGATGTTCTTCAATGTGAGATCCAGGGTCTGAAAGGAGAAGTGAAAAACATTTCTTTACAACTTTCCACCAAGGAGCAAATGCTACTCAAAACTCAAGAGGAATCCTCTCAGCAGATCGACCTCCTCCAGCAGCAGCTCATCTCTGTTAACACAGAGCTGAACCAACACAAAGACACGCATTCTGCAAACCTCAGGCTGAGGGAGGGTGTGGAAGAGTTGCAAGTTGCAACCCTCAGGGAAAAGGAGGCTCTAGTTCAAGAAAGAAAAGAGCTCTTGGCCAGGATACATCAGGCAGAAATTGATCAGAAAGCTCTGGAGGAACAGCTCAAATCCATGGGCTTCGAGAAGGAGAGACTTGCTCAAGCCAAGCAGGCTACAGAGAAAGAGAACATGACCTCCCGTAAACTGGAATCTGTGCTGCAGCACGAGCTAGAAATGCTGAAAATGGAGAAAGAGAAGCTCCTGAAAGAGTCTGAAAAAGCTGAAGACATTGAGGTGCTAAAGAGAGGGCTGCAGGAACAGCTCTCAGCTAAATCAGAGGCTGTAGAACACTACAAGGCACAGGTTGGTGTGGCCACAAACAGTCCTGCAATACACAACTCAATGTGATAATAGTCATATGAATGATCATTTACATTCTTCCTGATTTTATTGATCGGGTGCTTTTGCACCACATGGCCCTCTTCTTTGCTGGTTTGGTATATCTGCTTTGCTTTGACACTAATGAACCTGTTTTATTATCACTATGCCACAGCTGGAGAAAGCAGTGAGTCACTACAATGGCAAGAAGCAGCTTCTCCAAGAGTGCCAACAGGAGGTGACTGAACTCAAGCACTCCTTAGGCATCAAAGAGTGTGAAGTAAAGACAATCACTATGGAGAACAAACTGCTTCAGCGGGATTTGGGGAAAGCCCAAACCAACGAGAAAAACCTCCTTGACATGGTGGCCAGTTTGAAAGCACAGGTTGGTATTTTATTTTGAAGCATGAGGAGCGAGAACAGTGGTAGGAACACGGTCTCACTAAGATGAGACAGAAAAACTATTTCAAGGGTCACAAATGAATCTGGGGGGGAAATGATATGTATGAAATACGGAACCTGCACTGGTTGACTTAGGCACCCAACCTCAGTGTGGGAATTCAAATTTTATAAAAGAGTGTGGACTATAGGGTCATCAGTTGTTTCCTGTGACTTTCTACTGTAAAGTGTTTTTTTTTTAACCCCGATTTCATTCACTTATGTTTGTTTACCTTTAGTTGACCTTTGCTGACCACAACCTGCAGCTGCACAATAAGGTTCATGGTAAGAAAGGAAGTGCAACAGAGCTGAGTTACTTGGATATTCACGACACGCACTCAAGCATCCAGACCAGGGTGAAGAGAACCGAGAGCTCTGATAGCCTGGACCAGAGCTCTCTGGAGGACTCTCTGAACAACACAAGGTAAAGTTCCTCCCAGGTGAAGGGACTCCTGCACCAACAATTCAACATGGAGGAAATAAAACTTAAGAAAAGCAGAAAAATAAAGGTAGTCTATTGTGATTGTAATCTTGCACAAAACTCTTTGCAGGAAACTTTCCGGACCTGATGAATCAAGCACACCATTCGTTCGAAGCTCTGAGCGGTTGGCAGCCAAACGACGGGGTCTTCAGGCCGAGTCACTGGAAACACTCTACTTCACACCTATTGCCACCAGACAGATGAACAGGTATTTCACAGAATAGCTGGTGTTTTCTTCTATGTCCCACATTACATTTTTTAATATGTTCTTCCATAGATTTTGTTGTTGTTCCTGTGAGACGTTAGGTGTTGTGATCCCTTTGGAAGGTCCCTGAATCTGTTGTCAGTCACCAGTGACTGACTTAATACTTCATTTGTTTCAGCTAGCATTTCTTAGGTTTTGGTTTTTAATCATAGATCTGATATGGAATGCAAAAAGCAACAGGCTTCCTAATTCCTCATATGTTTTAATCTATGCAACAACCAATTCAAAGTTACTAAGGATCCTCTAGAGCCAGTACAGACAGTTTTTCCTGTACTCTACTATACTTGTTTTCTTTTCCATTGTGCAGGACCAGTACAGAGAACAGAATGGAACTGGATTCAACTCGCAAAAATCCAAGTTCTTCAGTCAGGAGACGCAGGACCACGCAGGTTATAAACCTAACCTTGACCAAGGTGGAGGAAACTCACCGGCACAATGCATGTTTTGCATGTTCACAATAATGCACACACTGTTATTGACTTGGAATAATCATCAAGCCTGTTGGTGTCTCACTCTGTCACAACTGGGAGGATATGGTGATGAAGTTGGGATTATTTATGCATTCTCAGTTTTTAACCATCTCACAAACTATTTTACTCAGTAAAGCTCTCTGTGAATTTCCTGCTGTCAGTACACTTCATGAGTGTAAAGTCTTTTAGCTTGTCCATTAGAAACATCCCCATATTCTCACGGCACTGTATTGTAGCCATAAGTGACCGTTGAACTCTGCTCTGTAGAAAACCCCAGGCGGTGGTGAAGGGGATGAAACTTTCTACAGTCTAGCCTCAGCTCGTTCCCACCCAAATCTCTCGAGGGCCAACCCTGCAAAACCCGTCTCTATGGAGCTGTTTGGGACACCTGCCAGAATGGCCGCTGCCACCAGCGACCAACTCATCGGCCTTCCAGGGTACAGACGGAGTACAATCCATTCACAGAGTGAGTACATACCAGGCTGAGACACAGGAGGTTGAAGTGAAATGAATCTGAGAGATGAGAGTGGGAAAAAACTACATGAGTGGCTGTATGGACTTGGAACTGCAAAAAAATGTTTTGACATTTCCTTAATAAACCTCACCTATACTAGCTACTGCCACTGCAGATAGACAGACCTGGAGCTTCTCAATTAATAATTATTTATCATCAATGTTTAAGGGACAGTCCGACAAATCATCACGACTGAATAATGACTGATTCCTTTTACAGTTGTACAAAGGAATATATGTAAAAAAAAAATGGGTATGTAACTGTTTTTTTCTATTTCTCTGTGTCTTTAGCTTCTAGTACGTTTTGTGTGGGATCAGAGAACGAGCCAGAGGGGGCTCCTGATGACTGGCTTCGGATTGCTGAGCTGCAGTCCAGGAACAGGGCCTGTCTTCCTCATCTGAAGAGCAGCTACCCTGTGGAGTCGGAGGTGAGGAGAGAAGGGACACAGTGAACACACCAGGCATACAGTTGACACTTAAAAAGATGTAGCTAACTAGTAATTCAAATAGTAAAATTTATTTATACAATAATATCTGTAAATCTGGGGAAGAAGGCTAAAATGATATTATCCAGAATATGACCCACAGTCCTACTCATGGATTTAGCAGCTGACGTCTTGACTTCTCCCAATAGATTGATCAAATCCTTAATTTTTTTCTAGGCCCACCAAGGCAGCGTATTCATTTTCACAGACGAAGAGGTCCGTACAGGCGACCCGTCTGACACAATCCGCCGGGCGTCCATGATGCCGGGCCAGCTGCAGGACTCTCTCGTCTCCCATCGTCACTCCCTCATGACGGGTCAGTCAGGTGCTGCAGCCAATACTCGTTCTCACCGTCTGTCCTTGATGCCCGGCCAGCTGCCGTCCGCATCCATCAGCTCCTCTCAGATGAGGAGCCCAAAAGGAACAAAGCGATCATCATCTACGTTGTCGGTTCATCAAATGTCACCTGAGGTTGGTTCGCATTAATAAACGGAAAAATATTTTGTTTTAATGTCAAACAATCTTTTTTTGTGTTTTATTCAACCTTAATCTTTTTCTAATATAATTTTTCCCTTTAATTTACCTATTTTTAACAAAATTAATAGAGAAGTATGGGTTTAAATTCAATGTTTTTTGTTACTGACAATTCAGCTTATTATTTGACTATTAATTATTCTGTCTTTATAAATGTATGTCAATATATTAAGGATGTAATTTGCAAATTCCTTGTAAGAAATGATTGTCCAAACTCAATTTGTGGTCAGGCATTATTTACCTATGTCAGTAATATCAAATCTTTGTGTTTAGTCATAGTTACTTAATACTCCCAAATGTAATAATAACTGAGCAGATTCATATATTTTACCTCCTGAAACCCAATTTTCTTTATCTAATTTTTACAGAAAAGGGTGAAGGGCAGCTGCTTCCCCCGTCCCCTCACTCCCAAAAACAAGAACGTGATCAGTGGATCTTCCAGCTCTCAGCTGCGAGCTGTCCTCAGTCCAGTGAGTCACACGCACGCGCGCACACACACACACACACACACACACACACACACACACACACACACACACACACACACACACACACACACACACACACACACACACACACACACACACACAGGTTGATTCAAAGTAGAGTTGCTGCCAAAAAAGTTATCCATGCTTTTCTAACTGTTTCACTTGTATTATTCTCTCAGGCTGAGCGAAGGCAATCCATGATGTTTACTGTTGACAACACCCCTAAGAGCAACAACTTACTGAAGAGAGGGTTGAACAAACTACGCACCTCCAACCCTTCAGGCGATTCTAACTCTGGAGTAGGACGAGCCAGCCGAGCCGGCAACTTTAAGTCACCTCAGGTGACAATTAAAGGACGGAAGAAGTCTCCGCAAGCCACCAGCAAGATAGGAAAGTCCCCTGGGCTGACTGCTAGTGCTCGCAAGGTAAACACACAGCGACAAATGCATTCAGGGTTTTTCAGTGCACACTTTAATAATAATAATTTATATCTTTCTCTATGGAGTTTTCTGTCTGAACTGAACTTGGTTTGCCAATGCCAGCAAACTACTAATTATGGAGTTGCAAAGATCTGCAGCTAAACTGCACCAGGGAGTGGAGAGTTTCATTCTTTTACTGCTTTTTAATCAATTTAATTTTAGGGTTTTCAATGCTGCTCTATCAAGTTTCAAAAGGCGGCGCATGCTTCTGCGTTTTCATGGGCCCGCAAGCGTAAGAGCCCTTCCGGGCCCCTTACGTGCTTTGGTATCCCTTCTTACGTGCTTACGTGTGTCGTGCAATTTTTCTAAAGGCCGAATTATAGTACTGGGACTGCAACTTTGACACAGCTGCGTGAAAAGCCGCAGACGCATTTGTAGAAGCATGTAATGGCCTTAACTGTGAATCAGCAGAGGGGCTAAAACAAGCACATTACTGCCCCCTGTTGTCATGAGTTGAGTACTGATGCAGGTATGGTGAAGGGGTGTCTACTGTAATACTGGTTTAACATTTTTACTCCTTATTTATACAAGATAATTCATTCTTCTGCTGTTCTGGTCTACTACTATTGCAGCACTATATTGCATTATATTGCACAGGTGTACCCAAGGGAAAAATAGCTTTGAATATGTTCATGCATTGCACCTCAGTAACTGCTGAATCTAAACACTGTTTTCAGAAACCTGTGTCTGTAAACGAAGAAAACTTTTCTGGAGGTTGGAGAAGGTCAATAAAACAACATTTAAATTTACCTGATGGGGATTTTGGTGCCTATGACACTAATACTGGTTTAAAAGCGGTGGTTGGTTCTCGTATTACAGCTTAAAAACTCACGGTGTGGTTTTAAAAAATCTGTTTTATTATAATGTCAGCTTTCACTTAGCATCATATTCATATTGTATGGAAACGTTTCTCTGTGAGTCCTGGTTTCATCATTTTGTTAATTTTTTTTCATCCCACAGATGATGAGGAGAATGAAGGTGTGAGGACTGGTTCCCAATTTGGATTTATGATCTTCTTCATTTTTACTTGATTATACTTTGTTCTTTTTTGTTGTCGTCCTTCAGGACTTTTTTTAAAATTCTTCTCTTAAGAATCTACCTTTTATTTCCTCTGTATTATATTTACATGTTTCTGAATAAAAACTTTTAATTGAGAGTTGAGACTCTGAGTGCAGTTCATCAACGATACAGGACATCTTGGGGGAGAGATTAACTTAATTTTTTATGAAATGTCTTTCAGGACATCAAAATATTCAGTAATCATCATTCAAAGTGACAAATTGCCTTTTACAACCTATCAAGTGCTGCATACTATCCTACGACTAGCTCAACCATTTCCTAATGGGCCTCTGTGTTCCTCAAATAACTAATCTGATTACATTTACTGTTTTAGCTGCAAAGGAGTAGCTATCAGAGGAGGAATAGTCTCGACTCGAAATGCTTGTCCAAGTTATGAGTTCACTTTTTCATTTAAGAATATATTATGAAGTAAGTCCAGTGTGATAGATCTTACATACTTCCTTCATGATAGATACACCAAGACACCAGTTTAATGAAATGCTAATATCTGAAAGATAATATCAGCTTTCGCTTAGCATGAAAATGCAGGACAATTTTTAGGCACTAATATGAAAATCACAGGCGATGCACAGCAGAGGTCTGACATTAGGGTTCTACATAATGCAGGCGTAACTGAAGGTTTGAGCTCAAAGAGCTGTTGATTTAACTTTATGGAAAACATCTCTATGTGGTGCTGTTAACTTTTACTGCTTTGTGACAAAATGGTCAACTTCAGTTTGTCCATGTGATTTGAATCAGAGAGGGTTGCATTAATTACAGAAACACCTCCACATATAAAGCAACAACTACAGCAGCACAAACTACAGCATTCAGAGCGACAGTTGAGCCAAACCGGTTCAACCAAAAAACTGAAAATTATGAATTTGTGAAGGTCTTTGCATCATAATCTCCATTACAATGACTTTGGATACGTCAAAGGAGGGGAAAAACCTCAGGATTAAAGTGAACATGTGAAAACAGTCGACATCTGATTTGAGCATTAAAGTTAAAGGGGATGTTTCAGCTTGTTGCCACTATATAATGTGAAAATGACGTTTAGAGCCTGAAAAGTATTGAAATTTTAATATTAAGAAAAATTACTGATTACAATTTGGGTTCAATTTGTTCCAGCTCTCCCATGTGGCTAATGATCGCAGTGTTGTTATAAACACGTATAGGTTAACGAGCAGTGTGAACTCCGTGTTAGAATCATGTGTCAGGATTAGCACTGAATGCGATCTGTTTATGTATGGCTGTGTAAACCTGTGTAGGCTGTGGTTTTATTTTTGAAAGGTTTGATCCGGAAGCTGAATGTTGAAATGTCCGGTACGAAACTGAAAGTAGAAAACGGGTGACGGTTAAATATGGCGTCCGGCGAGCGGCTACACAGTTTTTAGCTTATTATATTTGGACTCATTGTTTGCTTGGGAACATTGATTAAAAACTATGTTTTCATAAAGCCGCCGCCATGTTGTCTTCAGAACAGTGACGACGGAGAGTGACTCGTTAAAGTCATGTCGGCGCCTAGGATCCAGGTGTTGGGATTAAAACCTAATAAAGTAGGCCAAAGTTAACATTAAGTGATTTTGCGGAGTCTGTAACTACAGGAGACATGGACTCAGACACGGAAGTGGACAGGTGAGTTGTTTTTCTTCTTCAAGTTGTTCTCCACAAATTCAAATTGATCGATCTATGTGATGTCACACTTATATATACTTCCGGGTATCAATCCAGATTGAGGTAATCTGCTGCTTCAAGTGGGATTAATTTGGATTTGTATAATTGTTTGTTGATAAATCCAGAATGATTTGACTTGTGATGATAATGATAATGTACAGATGTGTAATGACCTAAGGAAAAAAGATCAATATTCTGTCCAGACACATGTAATAACACATATTATGTTATTAAACAAGACATTAGATGATGTGATTTGCAAATCTCCTGAATCCAATGGAAAATAATCTTAATACTCATCACACAGAACTTTAAAGTCACAATATAACTAAAATGTATCCATGGAATAAAACCAGTCAATTTAATATTTAACAGCCGGTGTGTATTAAAAAGCAGCTCTTTGTATTATTTATATATTAAGTTACAGTTGTAGCTGTGAATTTTTTCTACATGTATGTCTGTAAAAAACTATTGGTAATTTGTTGGAAGTTTGTAGAACTTATATAAAAACAGTGTCTCCTCTGTCAACCAACGTTTTCTGCACCCTTCCCCTCAGCATCTACAGGCAGGGGAATATGGAGGAGGAGAGGAAAAGGTGGAAGAGGCCTCCCTCCAGTTATGGTTCAATGAAGAGCGAAGAGTCGGAGGAAGAGGAGGAGAGAAATGTAGAAGAAGTTGCAATGTTACCTGATTCATCTGCTCCGGAGGCGACCAGGTGTTGTATCTTTGTTTGACGTTTGACAATGATCCCAACGCTTCTGTGTGTTTTGGCCATTTGAGTACAAATAGCATTAAACTGACATTACTTCCTCGGCTGCTCTTTGTTTTAGGTAATATAAATATAATCTGCATGTCAGTTTGAAAAAAGTGGAGCAAACTGGGTATGATGTTTAAGCTCAAGGCCATGTTCACTGTTTAGGATTATCCACTGCTTTTATAGAACGGTAAAATTTGACCACCCACACTTAAACCAATGATAAAATAACTTAAACACAATTTCCTACTGTGTTTTAAGCTGCTTCTGTAAATGTGTATGTGTGAAATGACCACCACAGACTGCTGATGATATTGTGAAATTTGAAAGCTTGGTTGGAATGTTTTTCTGTGGAGATTTGTTCCCTATTGCATCAAATGTTGAAAATAGGATTTTAAATGACTTCAAAATGTCAAATATGAGTTTAAAATACTCTTAACAGTTTGTACTTTGCGTTGTTTAATGCCAGGTTGCAGCTGATTCGCTCCGATTCTCCAGAGACCCTGTACACTATGATCACGCAGCAACTGCCACCAGGAGCTGATGTCATTGACACCAGGTGGAGGACACACACACAAACACACATGCATAAATAACACACATGTGTTTTTCAGGCTTTTTTAAGGTTTTCTCCCACATCACAACATTTAAACATATGTACTCTACTGGTCTGTTTTTTGTTGGTTTACATTCATGTCATAATCATCAGTCTATTAGTATATTGTAATATTAATGTCTTATGTTTGTGATCTCCGTTTGATAGTAGACAGTGCACTGCAGTTTCTGACATGTGCCCCGGGGCTCCTCATTTTCTCTCAGGTTGTCTGCTCCGGGGAGTCCTACAGAAAACGACGAGGATCCTATGGATAATGTTTTGACTAACTCCCCAGAACCACCTGAACCCATTGAATTTGACTATCCACTGGAGACTGAGGAAGATATAAGACTAGGCAGACTACATCCTGAGCAAGACCTGACACATATATTCAGGGTTGGTCTACAACATTCTTTAAAGTTGCATCACAAGTTTCTGTGAAGCAGTTTGATACTAATGAAGCGTTGTATTAATAACATTGTGATCAAGGTACATCCCAATGAAAAAACATTTACCAATTGATGTCTATTCTTCTAAATTATTCATTTATGACTTAAAACTCGAAGAAACAAAGACAAATTTGTTAATAATAAATAATAATACATCTTTTAATCTTGTTAATATCTGGACTATGGGGAAGGAAGGCAACACATTTTAACTTCTGTTAACTTTGTGTTTTTCATGTTTTGTTCCCTTGTCTGTAGAGTATCCAGACGTGCCTGACAGGCCTCACCTGGCAAGAGCTGTTGAATTTTAAGTTGCGGTTTTTACAATGTGAACAAGGTTTAACTGAGCAACAGGTGACGGAGGGAGACTTACTGGATTTTGTCGACAAGATCGTGGAGATCCTGGGTAAGATAACGCAGCTGTAATAGGTCCACGACACAAATAGAGCTCAAGATTTAGAGAAGCGGATTTTGAGGGTTGTGAAGTGAACCATGTGAAGTAATTGTTTAAAAAAATATAGAATTTAGTTGGAAGATGGTTGTAAATTGGAAATCTAGTGGATTTGAGTTTTCTGATACTTTCCCCGATTGCTTACTATTTTTATTTTGTAACATGTGTTCTGCAGGCCAGGACCAAGCCCTGATGCACACAATAAGTAATCTAGAATCTATCGGCAAGAAAACAGAAGCAGAAAATCTACAGAATCTGTGCAAGAGAGGCAAGTGAACGTTTGACTTCTAGTACTGCTGAGATAATATATTATCTTTATTTTTTCACAAAAGAGTTCCCATGGTTGTTTGAGTATGTTTCATGTTTCAGGAAAGGTCATAGTACGGTTTCTGTTCTGTGATCTTCACATGGGTAGTTTTTTAACAAAAGTCTACACTTAAAAAAAAAAGAAGTGTGAATATGATCCTGAGAAAAGGTTTTGAACCTTTTAGCAATTTCAGGTTCACTTAATGTTCTGAAGTCACTGAGAACCAGAGGTGTAAAAAGTACTGAAATATTGTACTCAAGTAAAAGTACCTTTACTTTGATGAAATTTTACTCAAGTACAAGTAAAAGTGCCCATTTTAAAATCTACTCAACTAAAAGTAAAAAGTAGTGCATTTACGATGTACTTTAAGTAAAAGTTACTTAGTTACTTCCAACAACTTGATGGGGGCCGCTCCTATACAGTGCAAAAAAGGACAAGGGGTCATAAATCCAATCCAAAAACAGTTATTTTTAATTAAAGGAGAATCTTTACAAATATAGGGCAATGACATTAAACATGTCAAACATTAAACATTTAACATGTCCACACAACATTTAAGAACTTTTGGGCGGACATGTCAAGACATTTTTATGAGAACGTTGAACTGAAAGCAACTTAATGATAAATAATGAATTTGAACGGTGAACACGTTCATATTATCTGAAGTCTAGCTAATACATTACGGAATGTTTTCCTTCTCCTGAGGAGAGACGCTGTCTTAATCGAATGCTTGCACCATGTCGTTGCGGTCTCTGTTGTGTTTATTTGAAAAGAAATGCAATCTTGGGTGTGTGGGGGGGGGGGGCGCCAGGATTGAAGCTTGCATAGAGCTCCAAATGTGCTAGGACCGGCCCTGTGTAGCGCAGTATTATAGCTGAACTAATGCTTTGACGTCCGCATGTCTTCAACGGCGGAGCAGTAAACAAGTCGCTCTTTCGCCGTAGACAGGGGTCGGAACACGCGGCTCTGAAGCCGCTCTGCAGTGGCTCCCTGTGCAGTGTTCTGCATGTCGCGCATATTTTTCGCGAACAGTGAACTTTACGATCAGTTTTCATATGTTGAACGTGCACGTGAGGGAACGTCATCCACTCTATGCAGCATCTACCACTGCAGTGAGAATTGCCTTGCGCCTTGAACTTTTTTTTTTTACTCAGTAACGGATGTAATTTCCAATGTAGCGAAGTACAATACTTCAGTCAAAATCTACTTAAGTAAAAGTAAAATTACCCATTTCAAAAGCTACTCAAAAAATTACAAAGTACACAAAAAAACTACTTAATTACAGTAACGTGAGTAAATGTAATTCGTTACTCTACAATCTGCTGAGAACCTGGTGTCATGGGAAACGAGTGTGGGATGAATTTTGGACCCCTATTGAATGATATGTTATGTTACACTGCACTTTGTGACTTTTGTTCTTAAAAGGAGTTATATAAAGCAACCTTATTTTTTTTCATCTTATTAATATGATTTTTATACATAAAAACAATATTACAAATGAACAAACGTACATGTATGGGACAGATTTAGGGTTGATTGTTGGAGGTGGTGTGGTTCAAAACATTTTGAAAACCGCCTAAGTAGATTAGTGTCCTCCTTGAGCAAAATGCTGAAATATACTTATTCTAATTATGTGTGTTTTAAAATGATATTTCTCCTCCACCAGCGTTCATCCGTTTTCATCTGAGGCAGCAGTTGATCCGAAAACACCGGATCATCCGCGAGGGGGTCGTTCGAGCCGGACGCTGGAATCCTCTGGATACAATCTATGTTGAGCCCCAGATTTCCACCCGTCGCCACGGAGGAGTCGATCCCTCTCATGAGTTCCGATCACATCCTGCCTCACCTCTACAGCTCCCCAGCCCCGACAGCTTCGTTCGTGCGAATGAGCTGTTACGACTACAGATTGACGACAACAAACCGGTGAGGACGGTGCTGACCAGCGGGATTCCAGGAATTGGAATGTCTGTATCTGTGGGGAAGTTCTCTCTGGATTGGGCAGAACAACGAGCCAATAAGGTGAGAGCTGAGGCGAGCAAGCTCCTCTTAACCCACTGTCTCCTGCCTGATAGGCACCAAGTAGCAGACAGATAAACTCTGCAACCAGCTGATGAACACAAACTGCTAGACACAGTGTGTTTTTCATGAGTTTGTCCAAATCAGAGATAAATATTTAACACTTCATATCAGCAGAAAACATCAGTCCAGATGAGTGATGATGTGGCTCACTGTCTGCTGGATGTGTAAATACACAGTTGGGATCAAAGAAGCCATATTAACTTTATCAGGCTGTAATATGTTACATATGTGTGTTCTTCATCTTGTGGAATTCTTCTCATCAGTTGTTTTAAGATTAGTACATAAACTTGCATAATAGCATGCTTAATATTGAATAACTGAATATGAATGCTGAGTTAACATGTCAACTTGTTCTTAAATTGATAATTGTATATTTTAAAAGAACGCATGGGAGTGGTCCTCTCACATATATTATTAGGGATCTGTACTGAAGACTGTTACTAAATGAGCCCAGGCGGTGAATTATTAAAAATCACAGGATTGACCAGCTCAGACATTATCGTTTCTGCTTTCAGTAAATAAATAAAATTGATTTTCATTAATCTATTTGCATGTCAGTCAGCAGGAGGCGCTTTGGGCTGCAGGCAAACGTCTATGGCAGTGATTTGTTCAAAACAATGCTGCTGCAGTTTACTCCTAAATAATGTTTACTATTAATTTATATACAGTACACTTGAAAAATTAAGCTAATTTCATTATGTAATTTGCTTCTATTTTTCTCTTTAAAAAAAGAACTGAAAGAATAACTGACAATCGTAGTAATACTAGTGTGGATAAAAACATTTGGAGAATCATCATCACTAAACCAGCAGTGCCATTCAAATCTGCAATGCTCACAGCTGAAGTGTTTTTTGTTAGAATTTTCAATGTGTGGTTTTCTTTTCCCATCAGGATCTGCAGTTTGTCATCAATCTTTCCTTCCACACTTTCTGGCTTCTGAGAAACAACCTCACCTCTTCCTCTCAGAAGATGTCCATCATGCAAGTGATAGAACATTGTCACCCTGAGTGCAAAGACATGACGTTCCTGGAGGAAGAGGACTGTCGATTTCTCGTCATAATGGACTCCTTCGACTGTTACCAAGCTCGTCTGGACTGGAAGGTAGAGTCATCAGTGCACATTTACACCTGAGAACACAAAATATCATAAATATGATAATATAGACTGTAGGGAACATCTTAACACATTTCGTAATTTTGAAGCTGCTGTATGAATGTATAAATATAACGTGCTTCCATTGAATGTTTATTTAAATGTTTTTTTGGGGCTGAATCCTGCTGTTTTAATACTCTAAAGGGACACCTTTATATACCTCCCTCCCAATAAGATTGTTCTTATACATATAAGGATTAGTGGAAACCAGTAACCTCACAGAAGCTCTTCAATGCACAAAATATAAACTGCCAGTTAAATTCAACATGGTCAAAGATGGAAAAATCTGATAATTTTTAATGAGCTACTTGCTGCTTTGTGGTTGAACATTTAAAAACCAGGAACATCATGCTTGTCTCTGAACTTGGTTTTCTCTCTCCAGCATGCTCCGGTAATTAATAGCAATTACACACAAGCACATCCTGACGTCCTGATTGTAAATATCATCCGAGGGACGCTGCTTCATGGTGCCTGCATCTGGATCCTGGGTAGACGTGGGGCTGTCTCACAAATCCCATCTGACCTGATAGACGTTGACACGGAAATACAAGGCTTCAGGTGTGTGTGTGTGTGTGGATTATGCACATTAACATTGTCATAAATTCATTTAAAGCCGTTCATTTGAGCCTTGTTATCTTTTTTCTTTCCTCTCCAGTGATGAGATGAAAGATGACTATCTGACCAAACGCTTTAGCGACGCACAGCTAGCTGCGAATATTGTGTCCCATCACAAGCGCCTGCCGACACTCAGCATCCTCGCCCGACAGCCATTTGTCTGCTGGATGGTGGCCACCGTGTTTGAGCGCTGCTACCGCTACCAGGGCTACGGCGTGCACCCCCCCAGGCTGACGCCGTTCTACGTCAACATTTTGATCGTCCAGACCAATCGCAGGCTGCAGTTCTACTATGGAAAGAGGGAAAATGAACTGGTAACTTCCATCTATCTTTTCTTTTGTTGTTTTTATGCCTTACTTCATTAAAATGTATAAAAACGACTTGACCGATGTTTCATATTCTGATGACTTTTCTGCTTTCATTTTCAAAATGCTTCCAACGATTTTCAAACCCAGAGAAATCTCCAGTTTTTCTCAAGGTTATAGGAAATTTCAGTTAGATCATATCTGCTGCACCCGGAGCTTTGCCAGCTGTTTGTATTGATCACTCCTAATGGATCATGGTAATTCATTACGATGCTGCATAACATGAGTTAGACTTTAATACCTTACCTCACCCTGAACATGATTTGTTGCGTCAGATAGAATTTCATCTGCAATGGTGGTGAGACTCCCAGATTCTGATCCCGCTACTTCACATCTTTTGTTATTTTTTGGATCGAGAGATCCCTAGTGGCTGAAGTTATATATAGTATGTTATGTTACAATATCATGAGACAACTGAGCTTATAAGCTTCTGAATTTGTCTGGGTTGCATTATGTTACAGGGTTTGTGTGTTTTTTATCTTCTCTCAAAATGCAATATTTTAAATTCCAACATGAAACAATTACACCAACGTCTGTCTGACATTGTCAACAAAACCAGAAATAATAATTGTTTCTTTAAACTACAGTTGCATCTAAAACCGGCACCTGTCAAGGCTAATGAATATTTTCAGGATGGTCAGGATTTGACATTTTGATCTTGTTTCCTCCAAGAAATGGTCCAGTGAAGACAAGAGCCTGCTGACAAAGATGGGCCGCATGGCCTTTAAGATGATGGAGAGGAGGACCAGTGTGTTCTTTGAAGAGGACGTGAAGCAGTGCGGTCTGGAGCTGACGGAGGTCACGGTGTGGTCCGGCCTGTGCACCGAGCTCCCCTCTGCAGAGTCAGACGGGAGGAGGACGTTCTGCTTCATACACGTCACCTTTCAGGTAAAACTCACAATGCTTACACCTCCATGGATCCTCTGTCACCCTGCAGTTTCCTGTATTTATAATATGTGATTAGAAATGATGATGATACCACTTGACAGGATATCGAATAGAAATCGCTATACATCTTTCTTTAAGGAGTTCATGGCCGCCTTGTACGTCTTCACGATGTTCTATGTGGAGTCAAAGAATGTTCTGGAACCGGAGGTCTCGCACATCTCCAAGATCATCAGGTCCAGGTCGCAGGCCAAATCAGCAGCAAACCTGGTCCAGTGCGCGTTGGGGCGAACATTCAGCTCCGCCCCTGGCGACTATGACATGTTCCTGCGCTTTCTGTGTGGCCTACTCTCCCAGCATTGCCACAAAAGTCTGCTGAGCGGCTTCCTGTTCCCTCACAACACTCCGAAGGTGGGCGGACTGGATGAGGTGCAGCGGCTGCTGGAGAAGACGATTGACAAGAACCCAGTACACAGGGTGGAGAACCTAAAGGAGTGCCTTAGAGAGATGATCCAGGAAGATGAGTGATCAGAAAATCTCTCCGACTTTATATCGATATGATGGATCGAGGATAAGTTTCTCTCTCATCACAAAAATGATGTGAAAGGTGTGAATCTCAAATCGCTGAAAACATTCAACTGAACATGATTCTGAGTCTATTCTGAAGAAAGCACCACGTTGACTTGAAATTGAACGACTTTGTTTCTCACTAAATGACGTCTTATCTCTCATTATATGAGATGATATATGGTCGTTATACTCCGTTGTACTAATGCCACTTCTGCACAACTCAAAACCAAATGTTAAATTATACATTCATGTACGGCGCTTTTTATGCTATTGTAATTTCCGCATGTCTTACAATGAGCACTAATGAAAATATTTTCTCGCACAGATTTTTAAGTCATCCAGCTGTGTTCTGTTATTTTCATTTACGCCCTTTTCTCCTCGACTAAATACACAGAGGTGACAAAAGAGCTGTCTTTTTTAGAGAAATGCTACCTTTTAACAGCTAGAGCTACAAGATGTGATTAAAACCGTACAGGAAAGTGAACATGTGCAGGTGAAGCCATGTAAGGTGTTTGGGATGGCATAACACTACTAGGTGACTGTCAGAGGAAAACCCGCCGCTTGGCCACAAGGGGGTGAGCTTGTACTTAAAGTTGTTCTGTATCAGTCTGTGGCTTTTATTCATGGTCTTCAAATTTACGAATGGCATCTGGATTAAGAGGAGTTGTTTAGGAAAATGTGAACTTGATTGAAACTGATACAATTGATACTGGCCAATCCCAGACCAATATCACAATGTATAAATGTTCAGCAGGTCACTTCCTGTTTCTCCAAGCTGGCTGGTTGTTAGGAGCTGGACAATAAGCCTCCCTCTACATTCTGATTCAAATGGCTGCAATCAGTCGCCAGGTTGTTTTTTCATTTCAGACAACTCGGATCAACAAAGAGCGTACGAAGAAACAAACTGTTTTGATGACGAGCTTAACAAATGGAAAGAACTGAACTGAAGCACCCGTCCACATAGTGGCTGGATGAAATGAACTTTCTTTAAATATTCTCTGTCGGAATAAAGGTGAAAATTCTATTGAATCTAAAAGCAATTTTTATGTGTGTTCTTTTGTTTATTGTTGAAACCCATTTTTTTCAAACTAAACTATGTGTGTGTGTTGTGGTGTTTGTACAGTTTGTTCACCTTATATAATTCTCTGTCTGTGTGCACATGTGATTCTAAATTCGTACCTCAGTCTGTCTTTTTCTGCCACAGTGTTGACATTAAAACCTCTAATCTTAGCCTTTTACAACCTGTGACTATGTTACTCATGATTTAAGTTAAGTTAATTAAGTAATTTGCATGTCTGGTGTTTTTCTCCGGTGTAGGAACGACCTCGTAGAAGGACAAACGCACGTTTTTCATTTCCTTAGTAAGTCAGTGCTGTTTAACGTGGTTCTCAAAACTATGTAGGCTTTGTTTTTCAGCTTGAATCCATTTGAACCTCCAAGTTAGAAAACATTTATTTCAGTCAATGAGGTCCTAAAACAACACAAAAACCTGAACCAGAACCAGAAGGGTTCACTTCTACATGAAGACTCCTGATTGTCTGTTCTGTCACTAGATTTACTGTCCGACTTTTCAATTATTATGAATGCCTGTCTTAGAATATTCCCACTTTCTTTGACTCCAAACTATTTATTTATGACATAATATTCTGGCTTCATTGTGACAAGACGTCACTCACGACATCATATTTACTTCAGATTTTTAATTTAGATTGTGTCTCTAGTATTATTTGCTGTGCTATTTTGGTGTTAATTGCACCCTGTTTTTGTTCACACTCACAATCCACCCATATTTACTTGAGTTATTTCTTGTACAAACACACACGCTGGCATGAAGGATAATTAATCAAATCACATTCTGTCCCAGCCTGAAACATGGACCAGACATCATTTGTTTTCTGGCTACATAGGGATGGTTTGAATTTATTTGGCTTGTGTAGCCAGAGATATTTACAACAAAATGACAACAACTTCAAAAGCATAAATTAGAACTTTATTGTGGACAATTAACAAACCAGATTTGTTAGTTGAGTTGTGGTCATGATGCTCAGAGCTTCACTGTTCTGCTGAGATCTGGACATTCCTGGAACATGAGGGGGATTGGCCACCGCTGTGTGTTTGTGTGTGTGTGTGTGTGTGTGTGTGTGTGTGTGTGTTGCAGGTGATTTATACCCTCACGTCACATGTTCTCAAATAGACAGTTCCATCACGTGTCTTCATGTGCCTGCTTCAAGCAGGTGGTGTGAGGGTCATAGCAGCAGCATGAATGGTGAACGCTGCGATGCTGATTTGACGCTTGACTTCCTCCCAGGCCTTCTGTGGGTCAGCTGAGTTGTTGATGTCAAACAGTGTATCATAGATCCCAGGGAATGAGTCCCCTGAGTATTTATTATGGCTGCTGGGAGCAAATATCACATGTCTGCAACAGAGAGGAGGGCGTTACGTTAAAGAGGTATTATAGAAAATGTAGCTATCTATAATCAATCACAATTTCCTTATAATTACACAGATTTACAGAATAAACAGAGAAACAGGGAATTTAGTGCTGTCACTGTATGTTATGAAATGTGATTTGATAGGTTTATGACTAGTACTGCAGCCAGCCACCAGGTGGCGAGCGAAACACTTTGGCCTCGCTTTTGGGGAGCTGTCATGTCGTCCATCTTTATCTACAGTGTATGGTTTAATCTATTTGACCAGAGCAGGTTAACTACAGTCAACATGGCCAAGTAGTGGCTGGTGTAGAAATACTGTGTGTGTGTGTGTGTGTGTGCGTGTGCGTGTGCGTGTGTGTGTGTGTGTGTGTGTGTGTGTGTGTGCTTGAGAGACGTACCTGTAGAAGGGTCTACCAGGTAAACCCAGGGGGTCTATAAAGGCTCTCTCCAGATACATAAGCTGATCGTTCATGATGCGTACCTGCAGAGGACTGATGCCCAAATACATGCAGATATTAATCAGAACATGCATTCCAACACATTGACTCTTTCCTTTGGACACTGAAAATCAAAGTCGGATGTTTTACTTACTCTGCTCTGTTGAGGGTCTGCAGACGCTCATGGAAATCCCTGGCTGCAACAGTGAAGTTTTCCACTGCAGAAAACAAGGCGTCTGGAGATGGGGAGGTACATTTTTTATTTTTTTATTCTGAGATGTTAGATCCACAAGATGGTTCACCTCTTCAAATATTTGAGTTACACTTGTATCTAATCACACATGTACGAAAAACCAACTCACCTAACGACACCTCGAACATCTCCGCTTGGTGCTTGTGTGCCAACTGGGCGACTCTCTGTGCGTACTTCCCCAGTGAGTCTGCGTACTGGTCGGCGCTGAGAGGCAGCAGCTGGGAATCGGCCAATAGGAAGACGAGGCCGCCTCTCACCTGGGCCACTGCCCGCAGCCTTCTGAAGGAGGGGTCGTAAAACCTCTCCACGATCTCAAAGGTTTCATACACACTGTGGTAGACGGGATAAGAGCTGTAGGTCTCTGTTTTCTGAAAACACACACACACACACACACACATAGAGGACATTTCAGAGTTTTCTTCCATGAACACACACTGTAATACTGGCCTCAGTCTAACCCCTCCTCTCTTCTGAGGTTAAAGGTTGAATTTGTAGATTTCAGTGACGTCTATGAAGTCGCATGTTGCAGCTGAACCCCCTCACCCCACCCTCCCCTTCCAAACATGAAGGAGAACCTGTGGTCCCCTTCAGTTGGCATAAAAACTCAAAAGGTGTTTATTTTGTCCAGTCCGGGCTACTGAAAAAAACATGGCGGTACCCACTTACAGTGGGTCCTGATTTACATCAGGACCCACTCCTGATGTAAATATAAAGTAGTTCAATATAAAGGGCCCACAATTTAGATGATTACACACCAGTGAAAACATTACTAGGATTATTTTATATTCAATTTCTGCCGATAGATCCCCTTGACCTAAATCTTACACACTGAACCTTAAACATAACGATTAATGATTATAGAGACATGGCAATAAACTCAAAGTCACACAGAAGCTGTAAACACATGCAACTACACAAACACTCTAAACAATAATCCTTCTTTCACGCACACTAGCGTGGATAAAGTGTTTTATATGATTCACAGATAGCAGGTTTACAGTTTTATGTCCAGATATGTTCAAATCAAAACTGTCTTCCAGGTAAAAAAAAAAGAGCTGATATTCACTCCATAGAAACACATTACACATATACATAAACATAAAATCACCCAACCAGGTAAAGGGAAACACAACATTTGACGTACCCTGTTCTTTGTGTATCTGGCTCTGCCTGCAGCGATTCCCAGACGGATGAAATAGGCCTCGAAATCACTGCCTGAGCCCAGTTTACTGATTCTACAGAACAACAGAGTAAAGATCACACAGATTTATTTATATATTTGATTTATTTCTTAATTTCTTTTTAATGGATAAGCCCAGACATCTAAGAAAAATGTTACTTTCCAAATTTGGTTTAAACCCAACACTCCTCAGATGTGACCTGGTCGTCTGAATCTCTCATTTCAGCTTCTTCCTCTTCCTATTCTTAATAATCTCTGCGGTACGGATTTCATGCTTGTACCTTGTGTGTTTTAATGTTTTGCTATAAGTCTATGGACAACCTCAGGTCTGACCCGAACGAGCAGCTGCCGGGATGTCTCGTACCTGGGTGCATCACGGTCCATGGTCCAGTTGTCCCGCTTGTGCCAGCTCTCGTACAGAGAGACGCCCTCCTCTCCTTCCTCTGGACTGGCTATCTACATGCAAACGTAGAAAGAAAGACCGAACATACAACATAAGTGAACGCACAAAAGACTTGTCGCCCCCATTATTTATAAATATATATATATTTGCTCACTTGCTTGGTGAGGTCATACACCAGAGTGTTTAGAGACGGAGTGCAGTCAACCCTCAGTGTGTACGTACCTGCAAATCAAGGACACACAAATCAGATCAAAACTATTTTGGCCTGTGCACTTTTTACAATTTATATATAACACAGATATACACTTACCCTCTATGGCAGAGTCTGCGTTGATGTAGGCCACAGCTCTCTCCTGCAGCAGCTTAGCGTTGTCCTTTTGAGAGGGATGAAGTCAATGTGTATAAGTATATGTGAGTGTCTGTATATGTGAGTGTGAGTTTGAGAGTGTGTGTGTCATACCTCTGCCCATTCTGTAGATCCCAGCAGTCCAAACTCCTCAGCATCCCAGCTGGCAAATATTATCGTCCTCCTCGGCCTCCAGCCTACACAAATACACACACACACACACACAAACACACAAACTCACTCAGTACTGGTTATTGACAACGTTTTTCCCTTTTTTTAATACACATTATTCAGTTACGCAAACACATACCTTTATGAAGGAGCCTGCCGGCGCTCCTGACAGTTTCATGGACGACTGCAGCCCCGGTCATGGGATCTATTCCTCCAAACACCCAGGCATCCCGGTGTCCTCCCAGAATCACATACCTGTCTGCACACACACACACACACACACACACACACACACACACGCACACGCACACGCACACACACGCACGCACACATACGATGAAAGAAGGGATACACCAATGAAAGACACTTCCTCAGGAAACTGAGCCGTAGTTTTTCTTAATAGTTTTGCATTTAAAACACAGTCCAGTCAGTACAATGTTGTTGCAAAAAACTTGTATGTTGTTAATAAAAAATGACATGTGCATGTGTTAGTTATGTGCAAACTGTTTCAGAAACCCTGAGCGAATGGTTTGGGCAGGTTGTGTTTCTCTTACCTGGCTCCAGAGCTCCTCTAATCCGGCCAATGACGTTGTAGATCCTGGTCACCTGGTTGTTTGTGTGGATGTGCATACGCACCTTCCTGAGACAGACAGACTATTAATCAAAGAGAGATGCTCACAGGGGTGAAGGCAAGAGATATGAAGACATATGTAGGACATGACAAAATAAAACAAGAACACATTGCTGATTTGTTTTTATAGGGGATTGATACTCATAAAAATGCCCTTTGCCATTTGTGCTGCGTGTATAAATGTGTATGTCTGTCCCTCTTGCACAGAAGCAACAAGGGCTTCCATTGTGCTTCAGTTGGCCACAAGCCACTGGGTCATTAACGCTGAACAAGAGAACAGGAGGCAACAACAAGGGAGAGAAAAATCCAAACTCTAAAACAGGGAACAGACAGCAGTGGATCTGTGGAGAGACCGTCAACTGGAAGTGAACAAGGTTAGTAAAAGATGGAGGAGGGAATAATGATATCATGGTCAGACTGCACAGGGAGAAGTCTAGAAGCACTCACTGACTCTTGAACTCTTCGATAAAGCCCGGACCAATCCTGTAGGAGACGTTCAGGGCTCCTTTCCAGTAGTTGGGTGGAATCTGTCCTCCCATATTCCTGTTGAAAGGTAAATAAATCAACTCATTGTGTTGAATCATTTACTTTCTTGCATTGAATTGCAAATTCAAGTTAAGTTTAAACAGCTCTGCTCTGAGGAAGACAGACCAAATCATCATTAGCAAAAAATGAGAAGAATTTTAACCTCAGCAGGTGAGCTGCATCGTGGAAGCCGATGGGATGAACAGGAATCTTTGGAAGTCCCACTCCATCCTCGGGACTGAGTCTGTATGTGTAGTCTGTGAGAGAGGAGACAGGACGATGTTAAATAAACACACACACACACACACACACACACACACACACACACACACACACACACGTGTTTACACTCAAGATCTAACACATAAAGGAGCACACCTTTAGCAGGGTACCCGGGTGTGAGTGGGTCTCCTGCTCCGTTCAAGTTCAGAACATTTCCTCTTTGAGCTCCTCCACCCGGCAGGTTCCAGCCCTCAGGGTACGGCTGTTCACACACAAACAGGTATTTATTTCTACGGTTGCATGACTATTTTTTAAATGTATGATCTGGATTGTGAATTTATAGTTGTCCTGAGTTGACTCTGCCTCTTATCCCAGCCTTGTTTAAAGGCCAGTGTAAATACTGTCACACATATTTTTACCTCATCAACATCCACAATGGCAGGTTTGGAAAATAGAGCCCAACACCGATATTCAAAAGTTCTGATACCAATATATATCAAAGAAACATACATTTGGCAATGATGTCATAATAAATGTTATTGAGACTTGATCATTTACATTTGATCCAAAAAAACTTAAATAACTATAAAAAAGAAAAAGCTCACAGAAGCAACTAAATAGAACTCGGATGAATTCATCATATATGTTATACATCTTTCCTGCAATGTTTATTCTGTAAATGATAGCTTTTGTATTGTGCATATCAGCAAACATATATGGCTGATTTAGAGTCTGTATGTTTCTTTTAAAACCCAACAGATAACACACATACACAGATGCAGACTGAACTACCTGTACTCCAGAGGCCCAGTAATCTGCTGGGTCTGAGAACATGATGATCGCCTTCGCTCCAGCCAACATGGCGTTCTTCACCTGGTGGACAGAGGAACACACACAGAGAGCAGAGGCTCATGTTGATGGTGTTTATTCTGTGTCCTGACAGATTTTCAAACATTAGTGATGACTGATTTGAGTTTCATGAATTGCATTGTTTAAAGACGCGGGCCAATGTGAAAATAATTATAAATTCCACAGTGATGAATTAACACAGATGATACGGATAACTTCAACAAAGCTTTGAATAGAAGATAAATCCCTAAATGATCCTGAAAGGTTCAGGGTTCTGCAGCAGTTTAAACATCTGGGTATGTTCCTCTGGATTTCACCGACATTTCCTCTGGAGGTTTGACCCACATGTTCCCTACCTTATTGCCTCTGAATATTCTCCCATATCTGACGATGACAATCATTCCGGTCACATTGATGTTCATTTCCCTCTGCAACTTGAAGAAGTCCTCTGTGCGACCATAGTTCACATAAACCAAATCTCCCTGGAGAGAGAAAGCGAAAGAGAGAGAGTTTTATCTGATGTTCGAGGACGGGGAATGCTTAAAATCCATGTTAACTTTTTTTGTGCTGCAGTGAAAACTATTAAAACCTCACCTGATAAGGTTGTGTGTGTGTGTGTGTGTGTGTGTGTGTGTGTGTGTGTGTGTGTGTGTGTGTGAGAGAGAGTGTGTGTACCTCAGGTTGTCCCTTGGGAGAGAAAGCACTGTATGGAGGCACAATGTTAGTAACATCTTCATAACCCTCTGGAACCTGCTCTGACAAGGACGTGTTAAAAACCTGTGAAGGAAACGACGTGAGTAAAATGAGACATTTATCGTGAACAGTTATTATCTTATATAGTAAATCTCATGAAGATGAAGTCTCTTAACTCCACTACAATTTAGCAGGGTTACTTATCATTTCAAACACTATGATTTTTCCTGCAAAACAGAAATATGATGCTTTATCATAGAACCTTTTTGTAGAACATACAGTACATACAAGCAAAGCTGAAACTATTACGATTTATTTTCTTTGGGTCCATGCAAAAGTATTTAACATTTCATGCTTTCTGCACAATAATTGTATTATTTTATATTTATAAAGCATGATACATTTTTTATGTAGGATTTTTAAAGTGTGTTTTATGTACTTTTTCTTAAGTACGAATTCTTCCTCCTGTAATGTTAATGAGGTTAGAAACTGTAAAATGTTTCCCCTTATTGCTACAATATGAATTATTTAATCATTGTCAAAATAAAATTGAACCTGGTCTGCAGACAGTAGATACAGGATTTTCAGTGTCTTTACTCTGTGTGTTGTGTGACCTGGTGACTGAGTGTGTGTGTGACCGTGTACTGTTCACTGAAATGTAAACTAAACCGATTATGTTTAAATAACTGACTGCTGTAATGTGACTGAGCAGTAAACCCTGATCTGTTTTCTCTTGTTTACCTCTGTGCTGTGTCACTATCTTCACTTATAGGACACACACACACACACACACACACACACACACACACACTCACACACACACACACACACACACACACACACACACACGTTTATCTCATAAGGCTATAAAAGGATCTTGGACTTGAATAATCTGTCTTGCGAGTGTGTCTTGTGAGTTTTAATGGAACTGGGTTATCTCTGCAACCTTGTTATCTCCCCAAATAGACTGAAGCTTGTCAGGGGTTTGCTATGTGTGGGAGAAAAACATCATCCCCTGTTAGATTTGAGGGCATCTTTGAAGAGACTGGAGCATTTCCCCAGAGTCCCTTTATAAGTAATAATGATAATGATAAGGTCCAAATAAAAAGACAATTTTGTTAATCAGTAAACCAAAGCTTGACGTGCTGTCCAAGTCATAATGTGCCTCTACCCATCATCCTGTGGCTCATCTATGGGCCTGTCCTGTACCTCATTGCCATGCTGATCAACTATGGAGATATAATTCGGTTGGGATTGGTTGGGATAGGACAACAGGACGTCATAGGGAACAATCTCCACCGAGTCCAGGCCGAACTCCTGCCACTCGGCCTTGATCTGCTCTGCATACTTCAGGTTCTGCTCCGTACCAGCCAGGTGGGGGAGACGGGTAAATTTCCTGTGAAGAGGAAGCCAACGAACAGACATTGATGGAAACCAGCAGAGTGAAGATGTTGTGGCCGGGGAGCATTCAGTTAGTGTGAGTCCAGAATCAATCGCCCGGTATTTTCTACTGCGAGTTTAATACAGATTGAGATTATAAATATCTGTTTACCTGCACTCAGTCCTACTCCTCTCCATTTCATATGCTACTATCCTAACAGCAGGTCATATAAACGAAAGCATTACAGCTCTATTTAGTTTTAAATACTATACTTGAGTAGGCTATGAATATTCCTCCTGCAGTTTTTCCATACTCTTGTTGAGGGTTAAGGGCAGAGAGGGCCACAACACTTTGTTAAAGCCCTATGAGACCAATCGTGATTTTTGAATATGGGCTATACAAATAAAAATTGACTGATTGATTGATTGATTGTTTGATTGATTAACTGAAGTAAAGTAAAGTAAAGTAAAGTAAAGTAAAGTAAAGTAAAGTAAAGTAAAGCTAACCTAAGCTCTCCCCTCATCTCATTTTCGTCTGCTTATCCGGGGTCGGGTCGCGGGGGGAGCAGCTCAAGCAGGGGGCCCCAGACTTCCCTTTCCCGGGCCACATTGGCCAACTCTGACGGGGGGATCCCGAGGCGTTCCCTGGCCAGTGTTGAGATATAATCTCTCCACCTAGTCCTGGGTCTTCCCCGAGGTCTCCTCCCCACTGGACGTGCCTGAAACACCTCCCAAGGAAGGCGCCCAGTGGGCATCCTTACCAGATGCCCGAACCACCTCAGCTGACTCCTTTCTAAGTAAAGGAGCAGCGGCTCTAATCCGAGTTCCTCACGGATGGCTGAGCTTCTCACCCTATCCCTAAGGGAGACGCCAGCCACCCTTCTGAGAAAACTCATCTCGGCCGCTTGTACCCGCGATCTCGTCCTTTCGGTCATCACCCAGCCCTCATGACCATAGGTGAGGATAGGAACGAAGATCGACCGGTAGATCGAGAGCTTTGCCTTGCGGCTCAGCTCTCTTTTCGTTACAACGGTGCGGTAAAGCGAACGCAATACCGCCCCCGCTGCTCCGATTCTCCGGCCAATCTCACGCTCCATAGTACCCTCACTCGCGAACAAGACCCAGAGGTACTTGAACTCCTTCACTTGGGCTAAGGACTCATTTCCTACCCGGAGTAAGCAATCCATCGGTTTCCTGCTAAGAGTCATGGCCTCAGATTTAGCGGTGCTGATCCTCATCCCAGCCGCTTCACACTCGGCCGCCAGCCGATCCAGTGAGTGCTGAAGGTCACAGGCCGATGATCCAATGAGGACCACGTCATCTGCAAAAAGCAGTGACGAGATCCTCAGACCACCGAACTGCAACCCCTCCCCACCACGACTACGCCTCGATATCCTGTCCATGTATATCACAAACAGGATTGGTGACAAGGCGCAGCCCTGGCGGAGACCAGCTCCCACTGAGAACGAAACTGACTGGCTGCCGAGGACGCGAACAAAGCTCTCGCTTTGGGAGTACAGGGATTGGATGGCCCTGAGGATAGACCCCCTTACCCCATACTCCCGCAGCACCTCCCACAGTTTCTCCCGGGGGACCCGGTCATACGCCTTCTCCAGATCCACAAAACACATGTAGACCGGATGGGCATACTCCCAGGCCCCCTCCAGGATCCTTGCGAGAGTGAAGAGCTGGTCCGTAGTTCCACGTCCGGGGCGAAAACCGCATTGTTCCTCTTCAATCTGAGGTTCGACGATCGGCCGAACCCTCCTTTCCAGCACCTTGGAGTAGACTTTACCAGGGAGGCTGAGAAGTGTGATACCCCGGTAATTGGCACACACTCTCTGGTCCCCCTTTTTGAACAGGGGAACCACCACCCCGGTTTGCCACTCCTTTGGCACTGTACCCGACTCCCACACGATGTTGAATAGGCGTGTCAACCATGACAGCCCCTCAACACCCAGAGCCTTTAGCATTTCTGGGTGGATCTCATCAATCCCTGGGGCTTTGCCACTGCGGAGATGTTTGACTACCTCAGTGACCTCCACCAGGGAAATTGACGATGAAACACCATCAACCTCGAGCTCTGCCTCCAACATAGAGGGCGTGTTATTCGGATTCAGGAGTTCCTCAAAGTGGTCCTTCCAACGTCCAACAACCTCCTCAGTTGAGGTCAACAGAGTCCCATCCTTACTGTACACAGCTTGGATGGTTCCCCGTTTCCCCCTCCTGAGGTGCCGGATAGTCTTCCAGAAACACTTTGGTGCCGACCGAAAGTCCTTCTCCATGGCCTCTCCGAACTTCTCCCACACCCGCTGCTTAGCCTCCGACACGGCAGCAGCTGCAGCCCTTCGGGCCTGTCGGTACCCTGCAACCGAGTCAGGAGTCCTCCAGGATATCATATCCCGGAAGGCCTCCTTCTTCAATCGGACGGCTTCCCTGACCACCGGTGTCCACCACGGTGTCCGAGGGTTACCGCCCCTTGAGGAGCCTAAGACCCTGAGGCCACAGCTAGCCGCCGCAGCTTCAGCAATGGAGGCTTTGAACACCGCCCACTCCGGCTCAATGCCCCCAACCTCCACAGGAATGCCAGAAAAACTCCGCCGGAGGTGTGAGTTGAAGATACCTAGGACGGGGGCCTCCTCCAGACGTTCCCAGTTCACCCGCACTACTCGTTTGGGCTTACCAGGTCTATCCGGAAATTTCCCCCATTCCCTGATCCAACTCACAACCAGATGGTGGTCGGTTGACAGTTCCGCCCCTCTCTTTACCCGAGTGTCCAAAACATGCGGCCTCAGATCAGATGACACGATCACAAAATCGATCATTGATCTTCGGCCTAGGGTACTCTGGTACCAGGTACACTTATGAGCACCCTTATGTTCGAACATGGTGTTTGTTATGGATAATCCATGACTAGCACAGAAGTCCAATAACAAACGACCGCTCGGGTTCAGATCAGGGAGGCCGTTCCTCCCCACCACGCCAGGTGTCTCCATCGTTGCCCACGTGGGCGTTGAAGTCACCCAGCAGAACTACGGAGTCCCCTACTGGAGCCCCATACAGGACTCCATTCAGGGTCTCCAAGAAGGCCGAGTACTCTGAGCTACTGTTTGGTGCATACGCACAAACAACAGTCAGAGTTTTCCCCCCTACAACCCTTAGGCGCAGGGAGGCGACCCTCTCGTCTACCGGGGTAAACTCCAACACCGCGGCGCTCAGCCGGGGATTTATGAGTATCCCCACACCCGCCCGGCGCCTCACGCCCTTGGCAACTCCGGAGAAGAATAGAGTCCAACCCCTTATATTAGCTAAGCTAAGCTAAGCTAAGTTACATGACTATACATTATGTGATATTAACATTTAGAATGTTCTGCTTGTGGGTAAGTCTTGTTTAGCATGTTAGCTTACCATGTTAAAATACAAATTTACAATAAAAATTATACCCTTTCTTATATTCTTATTTTATCACTTTCCCATACGCAGCTTTAGGGTTGTTGCTTCATAAATCCTCTCTGTTGGACAGCAGCCCTTAAGACTTTCTCAATAAAGTCCTGTGGGATTGAACAATATTTGGATGTGCAGTGTAGTTTTGTAATTACTCACACAGTGCGGTTTAAGGTCAATCCGGGTTAGTGTTGATGTTTGAGACACATTTTGCCAAGAATCAAGCTGCGATGGGAATACAAAGTTTTGACTTTTGGGGGAGTTTTCATATGAAAAAATTGGGGTTTCAACACAGACATCTATTGTTGGGTTGTTATGAATTTTTAGACCAAGTCTCATGGCAAGCATGGATAGTTATAATATTTTAGACTAGGAATAAAGGTGAAGGTTACTGAGAAAGAACTTCCTTACTTCATGTGGATATGATAAACTCCCCAAATGAAATTTGAAGTAGTTTTTCTTCCCTGCTGAAATCTCTTTCTGCTTTGGATTACATGTACTAATACACAGAACATGTGCAGTGTGTGCGAAGTGATCTTTACCTGAGGTGCCCTCTGATCTGGTTTGGCTGCATTTCATCCAGAAACTCCTTCAGGTATTTGCTGGAAACATTGTCGTCCGCAGTGTGTGGATGTGTGGGCTTTGCAAACCAGCCTATGACACACCAAACACACCACAAGTCAGTTGTCAACATTATATGTCTTTATGATGAGATAAAGGTATCTAGCTGTTATAGAAAACCGGGGGGGGGGGGGGGGGGGGGGTGCAGAATATCACCAAAGCTTCCCATTGAGTCAGACATTATATCTTGATATGTGCTGTCGTTATGGACAGCAAGTGTTAACCTGCTGTGAGCACGAAGACGTGAAAAGTTGCGTAGTGGTGACATACTTAAGCTCATACGCAAAAGAAACACACTTGCAAGATGCAATTTAAACAGCACTGAATACATTTCATATGTTATGAGATTCACTTTAGGAAATAACTTTTATATTAATTATTATGTATTTTATACCAAATGTTGTGTATTTGTTTATTTTGTTCCATCAGCTGCCATCCACACACTTATCCTGTTGATTTGTCCCAGTGTTTTCATTATGACAATACTCTTTAATTATGGATTAACTTTACATGCAGAACAAACAGTAGACATGGCCTGTGGCTTCCAAACAAAGTTGATCTTATTTTTTCATGTCTTACCTATGATGAAGCCCAGGAAGAACAAAGCCGTCACTGCAACGATCCACCAGATCCACCGAATCAACCTGCTCTCCGTTCTCATGGTGAGCCGCACAGAGGCTTCCACACACACACACACACACACACACACACACTGCTGAGATAGTGATACAGAGCAATTTGTTTAAGTAGTGCAGAGGGTTAGAATAGTGAGGTAGGGAAAGTGAGAGAGAGTGAGAGAGAGAGAGAGAGAGAGAGCGAGAGAGAGAGAGAGAGAGAGAGAGAGAGAGAGAGAGGAGGGAGCAAGAAGTGTGGTTGACAGTTTGTATCTGCAGAGGAGGAGGCAGAGAAATACACAAAGAGGGAGCCAGTCCTCACCTCAGTGATCGGCCACGGAACTAATGACTGTGTTGTGCACCTTGGCTGCTCCACTGCTGACTCAGTACAACTGAAGCTGAGACGTCATGGCCAACAATACACTCTGATAACAGTCCTTCTTCCTAAAAGCATGTTGACGCAGGGGTTAGAGTGCAGAGCAGAGACATCTGCTCAGCGCCTGTGGAGAAGATGAGTGTGTCTTGAGTTACAATAATAACACAAAGTTTCTTTTAATATAGCATCTTTAAAACAGGGTTTACTAAGTGCTTTGACTGACAAAGAAGTCACAGGATACAATAACACATACACACTAATACAAATAAATTAAAGTAATAAGAAGACAGCACCCTGTTAAAGCAGTAATTACAAACAATAGGATAAATAAGAAGAAAAAAATATAAAATTACATAAAAGCAAATGATGATGAATAGTTCAACAAGCTGTGTATGCAGTGATACAATAATAAAGTGACCAAAACTTTTAAAACCTAAATACATAAGCACATGTTATCACAATGTGTTAGATGAGGATGAAACTGGTGCAAGTCAATTCATCTGTCGTTGCTATTGAGACAATCTCAATTTAACAAGATGTGTGAAAGACTGTAGCAACATGTTAAACTGTACTTGTTCAATTTAAAACTCCAAATGAGAGGATATTGTTTGGAACAATAATGTTCATCCCATTAGTGTAAGACATTTGTTTAGTTAATGCGAAGGAGCATCAGAGTTTCACTGAGGGCTCGTGGTAGAACAACCCTCTCCCTTGATAAGAACTGCCTAAAATGAAAGAGAACATCTTTGAGAAAATCATATCGGATGTTTCCCTTGACTGTTTAGTTGCCCCATCCATTAACATGGTGGAGTTACCTATGCTGCAGCCAGCCACCCCTGGGCGATCGAGACAGTTTGGCTTCACTTTTGGTGAGCTGCGATGTCCTCCATTATAATATCCAATCTATGTTTTATCCTTTATTGTGCAACCTATTTTTGGAATCTACTCAAAAGTCTATGGAAGTTAGCCTCACTAAAATCTAAAAACTAAAATATTGCATATGATATTTAGTAAGTCAGAATTTAGACATCACTTTTTATCTTCCTATTTACTGCAGCTTCAGTCCTCATAAAGTTGTTAAGTCAATCAGTTACTTTACTCTCTAATGAAAACTGACAATACAGAGGGTTTGAGTAGCGACTATTACAGTGGACGGCCTGTTTGTATCCATGAGTCGGTTCATCAAGGCTTTGTTCACGTGCATGAATCGACACGGACACATTTTCCCACACTAAAAGACATGGCGGCCTCGGTCAAGCCCGACCCCTCCTTGCTCTTTGTGAACAGCTGTGTGTGGTGGACGCTGCGGCTCTTTCACGCGGTGGGCTGGAGCGTGAAGCCGGGAGGAGACTCTGTGCTCTCAGGAATGTGGGGAGGACACAGGCCGCAGCTCTGCCCCTTCCTCCATACGCTTTATCTGCGAGGCTTTCATTAAAGCAGCGGTCTGTAGCTGGTTGGAGGAGATCGGGTTGGATTTAATTAGAATGGTGTTGTTTTGGTAACCAGGTAACCTCCTAACGTTAATGCTGGGACCACCCTGAGCCACAAACAATCATCTGGTGCCTGGTGAACCGGTCTCTACGGCAAGTGTTACCAGTGAAGGAACACATGCTGCTCCCTAATGTAAAAAACCCAATGCACTTTGCTTCTGCAGAGATTTAAAGCCTCATATCACGGCAATGTTTCCACCAAATGACAGAGTGTGTATCAATACGCATTTCAGAGAAGATTTTCCACAATATTTAGGAACCTCGCTCTGGGGATGTGCTTTTATTAATACTAAAGAGTATTCAAAACAGATGTGAGGTGATGGGACCTTTCTCTATGTTTTTCTTGGACATGGGGTCTCCTCTGGGTCCCATTGCAACTGTTGACACAAAGTTCAAATACACTTGAAATAACTGAAACAAACAATCGGGCCTTAAAGGTCCATTTAGTGAAAGCTCCACAGCTTGAATCCTTTGCTGATAAAGGCACAATTTGACGGAAAAAAAACAAGAACAAAAAAAGCGATTAACTGGACCCTAAATTTAAATTCTATCGGGTCTGACATAACATTTCAAACTCACTAAGTATGTGAGTTATAACTCATTGCTGTGACATTAAGCTTTCCCCCAAACCAAGACAAACTAGAATGGCACTCAGTAGAGCACAAGGGCCAACAGTCCTCTTACATTCATCAAGCCACACCAAGTTGCACAGACTCATAGACCTTTACTAAAAAAAAGAAAAGAAAGTACTTTAATTGGTAACACACAAATTAATAAAGTTTTTTTAACTGCTCTGTATTCAAATTGCCTACTTACTACCAATTCATAATCCATTTGTAATGGTTGGTGTTTTGTAAACCTTTCCCTTACCTCTCACGGGACTTTACACACTGTAGGAAAATAAAATTGTTTAACAAATAAAAAAATACAAATCATAATTAATTATGATTTTTTTTCTTCAAATAAGTGTTATCAAATGTGTTAATATAAATTCTTACCATGACACTTTGAGGAAAGATGATGGGTGGATCAGGAAAGAACATTTCAAGTTTGGTGCTATCTGGAATCATCACTTTCTGTAACTTTGGAAGTTTTCAACATTTTGTTAATTTTCATTTAATTTGTGTTTTCTGTGTGTTTGTGGGAACAAATGGAGAATTTAAATGTGTCATCAGTTGACTGTTGGGCTGTAGCAGAGGTGTGTGGTTCATTGGGTACCATCCCAGGTAGAATACGGATGTGGGCCACTATCGACAATGATGCGGCTCTTCTGGCATTCTTGTGGCCCAACAAAATAGACGTGGACCCATAGTGGCCCAATTGTAAAATAACAAATGTCTCCCAAATAGCACAAAACAAATTGGGGCCACTTTTGGCCCAAGTGAAAGCGCTCGATGTGGGTTGAAACTTAGCCAAACGAGTTTTGCGATGTTTGATTCTAGGTCACTTGTGTGGTAGGCCATCAAATTTGGTAACAAGTACAGTTGGCACAAACTTTCTTCTTTCAGGTCGCTTCAGTGGTACGGTATAGTCTGTGGCTCCCTCTAGCGGCAGACAGGAGCGTTCCACCGTGTGTCTCTTATCTTTAACGGCTGCAGTGAAGTTTCCAGCCTGGATGTGAGGGGCGGTGCTGGACACTTCCACCCGCAGGCCTGAGGATGTGGAGCGGACTGAGGTGAGAAGAGGAGGCGGAGACGGACAGAGATGATGCCGCCCAGACGTGTTTGATTTTGGGAGATGAGAAGTCAAAATGCGCTCAGCTCGGACCGCTTCGGAGGATCAGTAGGAGCGGGCAGGAGGACGCACACACTGGCCGGCGTGAGGACAGACACACGGACACAGACGGAGCTGAGGCAGGACGGCTCCTCGTCTCTCTGACACACCGAGGCTCGGGTGAGAAGTCGGGGCAGCTGCCTGACCCGGAGCCGGGGGGCACCATGGTTGTGTCGCTGCGGGGCTGGGTCGCCAACGAGGGAGGGAAGCATCTGATCCTGGTGAGGACAAAGTTTGGACAAAGTTTTCAAAGTTTTCAATTTACCTGATCAAAGGTTTTTAATAATTTTTCTGAAGAGAACTTCTGACATGTTCTTTGGAAAAATCACTAAATTATTGAGTTGATGAACTGAGTTTTTGATCAATAGTAAGTTTAATGATTTCAATATTGTGTATCCCTACATTGCAAACAGTATATTATATAATTGATAATTATGATCGTTTGTAGTGATAGTGAACGCATGGCTGCTGTTTAAACTCTGTACATGCTGTGCTGCTAATGGATCTCTCTCTCTCTCTCTCTCTCTCTCTCTCTCTCTCTCTCTCTCTCTCTCTCTCTCTGTGTGTGTGTTTGTGTCTGTGTGTAGATGCTGTGGTTGGCAGCAAACACCTGGCTGTTCCTCAGGACCTTCCTGCTCTATTCCACTGGACATCAGTATCACTACCTGTACGAGATGCTCGGGGTGAGACCTGACACAAAAACACACAGCCCTAAAAACGTCTATTATTCACCTCATATGTGTTAATACTTCCAATCACTGTAGCATCCTGACAAAAGTGAAACACAACACAATGCTTTCCTAATAACACATGGCACTTTTTCATCTGCTTGACAAAAAAGAGATAACCCAGTTTAAAAATCGAGCTACAACCTCTGTGAGAGCAGAAACACAGAGTTGTGAGGTGCGGTCCAATCTGACTCAGGCCTGTTGTAACATCTGTTGTTTGTTACCTGAACTCACGCACCACACCATGTGAAACTTTATCAAAGCCATGACACTGAGAGTCTCACTGTCTTCAAGACTAAACAAATCAGTAGAGAAATAAGTGAAAAACAGCAGTGACTCCAAATGCTTTTTAGTGGCTTTGCAGACAAACAACAAAGCAACTGGAGGTTTCCGTTAGCACGGTTTGAAAATGTTGAAAAAACTTGATGTTTTCACCAACTTCAAAGATTACCATGAATATCTCTGAAACAAGATGTGAGGTGCATGGTCATTCATCAAACACAACTTTAATGAGTCTGAGTTATGACTGTAAACTCTGTGACAGCAATTAGGTGTGTGTGTGTGTGTGCATGTATGTGTTTGGCTGTGTGTGTGTGTGCTGACTCTTGGATCGGCTAATAGTGACATGAGCCTGGGTGCTCACACACAGACACACACTCACACATAGGGTCAGGAATTTGATGCTTGGTAACCCACATAAGCGTTGGTGTAATTGTTGTCACAAGTTCGTGTTGTGTGTGTGTGTTTGTGGCAGAGAAAGTCTTCCTTGTCTTAGGATACACAGCACACAGGAAATACACTGACAACACCGTCCAATCAGACAGTTTGCTTTCTGTAAGCAGGATTGCAAAAAAACTACAGAACCAGTTTCATTACCGTTGACATTGTGTGGAGTGGGGCCCGACCTAAAGAAGAATCCATTCACTTTTTGAGTGGATCCAGATAAACAGGTGGATCCAGGATTGTTTTCAATATCATTAACATGGCGTTAACCTTATAGGAGGTGTGCAGTCTCTGAGCACCCTTCTATACATCCGCCAAGGAGGTCACTGTATTCATCTGTGTTTGTCTGTTAGTTAGCAGGATTATGCAAAAAGTACTCAACAGATTACCAGAAAACTTGGTGGAAGGTTGTGGTATAGGCCAGATAAGAAGCCATTCAATTTTGGTGTGGCCAGATCCAGGAGGCGGATCCAGGAATTGCTGTTCACTTTCTCCAACATTGTGAGAGAGGCGGTTTTGTAACACTTTTGATTCTATCTCTGGGAATTCATTGATCTTGATGAA
Source organism: Pleuronectes platessa (assembly GCF_947347685.1). NCBI lineage: Eukaryota > Metazoa > Chordata > Actinopteri > Pleuronectiformes > Pleuronectidae > Pleuronectes > Pleuronectes platessa. Next base: position 16,662,552 of record NC_070630.1, read on the forward strand.
AAAATAACAGACATGTTTAAAGGACTGATAACAGTGACTGTGTTAAATTGGGTGCAGCCTGATTGACAGTATGCGCTCTACTGAATGCCCTTAGTTTATCTAATGTGTTAGCAATTTAAATTCTTCCCTGTAACCCGATATCACTGTGATCGGCCGGGGCTTCATTATTAGATACTTGCCTTGGGCCTTAATCTAGCACAAAGATGTCCTTAGTCTTCTTAACATTGCTTTGGGAATGTGGGGATCTTTTTAAAAGTATCTTCTAAAAAAAATACCACTCAGCAGGTGTAGGAGACAATATGGAGAATGTTGCAGTACTTTGAGTTTATGTATTGTTAAACGGCTTTAAACCACGAGGAGGACAGTATGAGAGTCAAACAGAGGGAACGTTGTGCAGCAATGAATTAGAGGCAAAATCAGATGAGGCTGCAAACGCCATGTGTGAGCTATTCATGCACTGCCTGTACAGTGGGAGGCACCGGGGAGAGAGGGGCAAGTGTGGGCACGCCACTGGCTTTAACTAAATGCCTTGCCAGAGGGCTTAAGTTTATGTGTGTGTGTGTGTGTGTGTGTGTGTGTGTGTGTGTGTGTGAGAGAGAGAGTGAGAGAGTGTGAATGTGCACACATGTAAGACAGAGATGTATATCAAAGCTTTAATTCTACCGAAGGGGAATTAGATTTAACTTCAAAAAGCATCTTGTTTTGTTCACCTGTATGTTTCAGTGTGTGTATGTCTGCGTTGTGTTGGGAATGTAAAGAAAGCAGGATATCAGCTCTCCTGCCTTTTGGCTTTTGCCGTCAGCTGCTTTTCTTTGTGAAGCCGTGCAGAGTGAATGTGTCTGTGTTTTTAAAGGGTAAATGTATCAGATGCTTTAAGTGCACTGGTGTTAACCTTGACTCACTATATGTAGATTATAACTTTGACCTGCGTGCTCTGTACTTTTCAGTGCATCATACTATACCATACTTTTCAGAGACCCTGCAGCAGGTCTTTCTCTTACTTCTTAATCAGTTGTCCTAGTTGTCATATTGTCAGTTGCGGTCACTCATGTTCTGGAATTGCATTGTGGGTAGACTTGGTGCTGCTTCATTGGGCACTTTAGTTTAAGGTCTCCGTTTGGTTACTGACATACAGCTGTAGGAAGGGGATCACATCCTCAGCTCTTCGGGTTTAACTGCATGGCTGCATTTACTGGATCTGCTTGAAGTGTTGAGATTAGTTAGTTAGATATAAGTTAGCCTACGTTTGTGTAGACTCTAATTAATGGGGTGCCCTTTCTTTTGGTTTTGTTGGTGCACGTTGGCATTCAGACCTTCAAATTTGTAGTTTGTATTTGGTTTGATGGTTGGAGAGGTTGTCTCCCTGTGGGTGTTATGTGGTCAGGGATTTATAAAGATTATAGCCACAGCAATCTCGACTGTCTTCCTTAGGTCATTAATATGCTGAATATGCACCATGGTTGCCGACATCTAGGGGTGGACAAGTTAGAATAAGCTGTTCCAGGGAAAGATGAGCTGAAGAGCATTTAAAACTTTTGGCTCATTTTGGGACAAAGACTAAATGACTTGTTCCATGTGGAATTACAGTTTTAAATGTGAATTATAATGTATAAAATTCTAGGGTTTGTAATGAAACCACTTTGAGGCGTCTGATTGGAGGAGTTTGGTCGTCAGGTAGATTCCCCTCAACTTCTTTAAAAAAACTGTTTTGTGGTCTCCCCTCCTTTGTTCAGGCTTCAGCTGGGTTGTGGCAATTGTCATTTTGCTGAGTATTCACTTCCAACTTCTGCTTGTCCAGTTGCGAGGTAGCAGTGCGTGTAATTCATATTTTTCTAGTAACTTCTTGGATTGTGTTGCATCGCTTAGAGCTTACCACCACTTGAACTCGCTGCTTTTTGGGTGGAATATCCCTTAAAAGGTCAGACTACAGCCTCACACATGAGCTGTCTGTCTCGCCCTGTTCCTCTGAGCTACACACCTTCATCTTCCACTATTTGTTTCACTTCCTGAGGCGTAATCAGAAGCGACAGCACCGGCGGTGCACACAAAGGCTGCCAAGAAAGTGAATAAATGTACTGTGTTAAGCAGATGCCAAAGAACATCCAGCGTAAAAAAAAGAAAGAAGCTTTAGTTTTAGCTGAAGCTTTAGATTTCTAAAGACAAATCACTTCCCTGTCCATGTGACTTCAAATAAAGATTACACCTTTTATCCATCTGTCCGGTGCATCTGCAAAGGCCTGCCGCTTCCTGATCTTAACCTTTAATAAACAGAAAACACACAAAAATCCACATTTGTCGGACTCCTTTGTTCATTATTGTATTTATTTGTATTGAAAGGCAAGGCCCCAGCGCAGAGCTGCCTAAAGGGGACTAGTTCTTGGCTCTCCACACTGAGAAGAACAAGCAGGAAGTCATGCCTCGAGGCCTCAGTGCTCACACTGAATAGTCTTAATCTGAATGGTGGACAGCTCAAAAGTGTCTTAATCTGCCAGAACCTTCTCTCTTTACATCTGCTTAATCAGGTCCCATTGCAGCAACCTGCCTAACAATGTGTGTGTTTATATCTGTGTGTCCTCCAGCTCGGTCTGTGCATCAGCAGGGCATCTGCATCCGTGCTGAACCTGAACTGCAGCTTGGTGCTGTTGCCCATGTGTCGCTCACTGCTCACCTTCGTCCGAGGAACACACACGGTAAGAAAATAATGGAATGGAGTGAAAGAGGAAGGAAAGAAAGAAAGAGAGGAATAGGATGAATTTTTGGTTTTCAATAGGTTGCATGAATAAGTCTGTGTTAATTTAATGTAATTTTGTGTCGAGTAAAAAATCACTTCATAATAATTTCTGAATAGTTCATATAGTTAACAATAATGAACTCTTATTTTATATAAAGAGTTTTGTTGTTAAGTATCTTTTTAGGTGAAATATTCCTCAGGTAAAATATAGTCATATATTAAGTGTAATTCGATTTTAATGTGAAAAATGGGTTTAGATGAATTTTGAATTGGGGGGGGGGGGTGTTCTGGTTTCCATGAATGCATGGCTTAACTATTGTCAATGTTACACACACACACGCTCGTGCAGGTATCGAGCAGAAAGACGCGCAGACTGCTGGACAAGAGCAAAACCTTTCATGTGGCCTGTGGAGTCACCATCTGCATCTTCTCTGGTAAAACTGTCACTGCAGCTGAGCAGCTTACGTATTTATGTATCAGTGTTTATAGTGTGTGTGTGTGTGTGTGTGTGTATGTTTTTTACTGACGTTAAATGAACCCAGGCTGGCTCAGCATTCCTGGGGTACCAGCTGTGATGTCCCTCCAGTTGCTCTTGTGTGTTTTTGGTGTCAAGCTGTGTGTGTGTGTGGTTCCTGAGATGATCCTCTCATGACATCATGGGAGCTCCTCGCAGCTGCGTGTCTGCTGTGACTCCGGTTTACACGGTTCCTCTTTTTATTCATCAAGTCTGTCAGCCGTGTTATTTCTTCTCCGGAGTAGCCTGACTCATATCTTCTTATCATATTTTTACAGTTACACGACTCTCAGGAAAAAAGATTAACTGCAAGGGAAGTCAGCACTAAAGATAACTACATACAATAACATGCTGTGTGCTTTTCCTCTGCAGTGATCTGCTCCAAGTATTGTATAGGGGTCGTGCTCTGGTCCTCCAACTGTTATTCAGCACCACTGTTATGGTTGCGGATGGGATCTGGGATGTAAAAAATATGTAACCTTTTTTCTAAATAGTTTTCTACCCTTCATAATAAAATTTGTGCATGCTCAAAAGTCTTTATTTTGGACAGAGACATATGAATTAGAATAACGCAGTGCCACAGCGCTCACAGAGGACTCACATTTGATTGATTTCACTGGTGCACCACAGTGATTTGTTGTTGCATTTCCATAAACATTATAAACATTTTTTTTCAATTTCATGGCAGCTCATCTAATAGTTACAGAGACATTTTACTTAAAATCAATGTCACGCTTATGGTGATGCAGGTTAAACGTCTGGGGACCATGACTAGTCTGTAAAAATAATTCCTGGACATCCACTCGATAGTTGTTGAGATATTTTGGTCTGGCTGGAATGACTGACACTGCCAAACAGCTGATAGAACGATAGAAATATAAGACCTGCAAGAGCTGACATCTGTTCTTCACTATTATATCATATGTCAAGCTTAATCCATCTTTCATTAGTAGCATCTCACATACATACACAGTCTAACCTTAATCATAGCAGCTACTTGTGTAAATATGTTAAAACATGTCTTCACCTTAAAATGTAAAGATTTATGTTGTGAGAGTTGCTGTCCCCATAAGGGAGACAGGTCCCTGTAATGACACTGCAGATGTAGGTCCCCACAACGTTCAATACTTATCGCACACACACAGTCTTTACATATGTATGACTCTTTGTCACATTAGAATTGCAGAGCGCTGAAGTTCTGAGACAACGAACAACAATGACGACAGGGAGTTAGCGGAGAAGGGAGTGAGGCCCAGATTGAGAGAAGACAGAGAACGAGAAGGAGGGGGAAGAGAGGGGTGGGAAGCAGTGGGAGTGAGAAAGGATGTGAGGGAGAGAAAAGGACCCTTGTGTCTCATGATTACAGCCCCTAATTCCATCAGCTGTCGAACGGCTGCGTGGTTAGCCTGTGATGTCAGGGAAGTGTATGTGTGTGTGTGTGTGTGTGTGTGTGTGTGTGTTCGTGTGTGTGTACATGTGCGTGCATGAGTCAGTGAGTCAAGAGGGTGTTTTGCTGACTATTTGCTGAATAGACAAAGAAATGTCTGTACGAGTTTCTGCGTGCAGTTAATTTTTACCTCAACAATCGAGTGCGTGTCTGTTTGAAGCCCGAGATGTGTTACCTGCTGGCGTCTCTGCACTAAAGTGTGTGTTTCAAATCACTTTTGTCTGTGTGCAACCCTTTCCTCCCTTCTGCAGTTGTGCACGTGTCCGCCCACTTGGTGAACGTCATGAACTTCAGTGTGAGATACTCGGACGACTTTCCTGCTCTCAATTTGGCTCGCCACAGAGGAGAGGTGAGGCGCATAGCCAAGTGTTTGTACGCTACAAGATTTAACTCAAGTCGTAACACTTAACAGCCCTTTGAAAACGAGAGAAAAACTTACACAAACTCCAAAAATGGTCTTACTCTTGAGCGAGGGTAGTCTCCCATGAGATTTCTCAGGCTACAGTCAATCTGGTCAATCACTGATTAATATCCTCTTTCATGTGTTGGATTGAAGCCTGCAGACCCATTACTCTCCCACACAAACAGTTGGCACAGTTGGCTACTTAGACGTGGAAGATAAAATGCGCTAATAACTCTCCCTTTTGTTCCAGGATCCCAAGCTGATCATCTTGACCACAAGTAAGAAAGACGACTAACTCTTTTACAGCATTGATAAATTAACACTGTATACCCTTCTCTTTGTCTGTCTTTATATATCTCCTCTTTATTTGCTGTTTTCATGGTAAGAATAAATCCTTGTAGAAAGTCATTCAGTATATCGGGTGACCTGCATGGATAAATCTCCCATTGCAGATGAATACATGTATGTGTCCTGGTCCTTTAATTTACTCCTCTCTAATTGGCTTATTCTGTTTAGTCCCAGGAGTCACCGGCGTCCTGTTGGTTCTCATCCTCTTCCTGATGTTCATGTCCTCCTCCTCCTGCGTACGGTAGGTCATCGAAACAACCATCCTCCATCTTGATGATCATAGGGTGATTTTTGTTTGTTTATTTTGTGTTGTGTCACAGACGTTTTAACTGAGGTGGATTGAGTTTGCATGCAGCAGTGTTTTACACACGACCATTATAAAGTTGCTTTCAGACATGTACTAAGGTCTGGACATTTTCAGTGTCAGTTGCTCTGGACTTTTTCTGGAACTTTTCCTGTGAGCCCCATTGTCAGAATGTCAGAGTGAGCCTGTGTGAGATCAAAGCAAGAAAAATCACTGCGAATAACAAAAGACCGATGTGAACCTGAAAAATTACTTGAAGGATATAAATATCTCAGGAGGAAAAAGAAGTGTTATACATATAGAAGAAGGAGTTGTCAAATCGGAAAGACAATGAGATCCGAGAGCTTTTGACATCGCCGGTGTCAATGTGCTGTAAACAAAAGCAAGTGATTCCCATTTGTAATACGTCTTGTCCTGCCTCTTGCAAGTTCTACTCAGATGCCACCCATCGCCTTAATATTCCAGAAATGTTTGTGTTGTTGCGAACACGTCTGACCTACAAGTGTGAAAGGCAAACTCTGGAACATGTCCGGATCCAATTTTCATTGTCTGCAAACAGCTTAACAAACAGGCGTGTAAAGCTGCAGTTCTCGAAATACAGAGAAAGTTATGAGTTGTCTCAAAACAGCCCCAGCTCTTGAGCTTGAATACATGTGTCTCTGCCTTTGTCTCTGTCCCTCTGTGACCCTGTCGTCCCTGTGTGATTGTGAGATTAATACAGTGTAAGACTGAGAGATGGACACCATAAGGAGAATGTTAACTGCGCTCTGTTACAGAGCAAATCCACACTAAGTGTTTCACTCTCAGCTCTGTCATTACTCAGGTCATGGTGGGTCAACTAATGTCTGTGTGTGTGTGTGTGTGTGTGTGTGTGTGTGTGTGTGTGTGTGTGTGTGTGTGTGTGTGTGTGTGTGCATGCTCTCTCCTTGCTTCCCTCAGTAATTGAACAGAGGATTAGAGGCTTTTCCAGACCACTTAAGGCTTTAGATAAGAGTTTGGGTGAGTGGCTGGGGAGGTGGGATGATGGCTGCAGCAGAGCGGAGGAATACCCTCCTAATAAGTCCCAGTGATCCCCTGATATTAACAGACATTAATGTGCACAGGGTTATTAACATATACAGTTTTACACTTTAACATCATTCAGGGTTCCTACAGTCATGAAAAGGCTGGAAAAGTTATGGAAATGTTAAATTTTTATTTCCAGGCCTGAAAAAAAAGTCATGGAAATTTGTTATATTCATATTCTCATGTCGCTCATTTACGCTGAGTTTGAAATATTTCATGTGCTTTTAAAAGAAATACGTTTAAATATAAACAGGCACATACTCTCATACTAATTGAAAAGTTCGGTGGGGAAGCAGGCGGGATGATGCACTATGCCAGGGAAGTGTAGATTTAACAATGCTTGGCTACAAATGGAAAAGTACATGCCATGGGTTACAACAGACAAAGACCTCAATCAAACTATTGTCTCATTCATTTGTTTAATTAAAGTTATACTGTATGCTTTGAAATTCTCAATGTTAGCTTAAATACTAAATTGTGTCACTTTTTCATATATACACCAAGATTTCACAAAATGCTTGGTCATGGAAATTTGGTTTAAAGTTATTGAAAAGTCATGGAAATCCATTGGTCAAAATGTGAATGAATGTGAATGAACCCTGATCTTTACTAATTACATTCTGATGTGAGCTGTGCCTCAGGAGGTAGAGAGGGCCGTCCACTAACCAGAAGGTCGGTGGTTTGATCCTTGCCTCCTCCCGTCTGCATTTTGAAGTGTCCTTTGTCCACACACAAGTCTTTCTAATACTAACAACTCCTCCACTGTAGTAACTTACAGTATCTCTGAAAGTTCATAATTATTTTCTTCAAGCATATGGTTGTTAACAAAAGACAAAAATAATTTAACATACAGTAAGTTAATATTTATATATAGTCTTAAATTTGATCAGCCTTTCTATTCTCACTGTGGCCTTTTCATTTAGTTTACCCACATACTTTCCCACCTTTCCTTAAAAGGCAAATAGTGTGGCACAATGGTCAGGAATGTAGGTAATAAACATTTGATCCACAGCTGAGCGCATTCATTCTTTATCGCTGAAAGCAAAGTTCACCTCCTGAGTTTGTGCCATAATGAGGATTTATTAGATTTGATTTGAAAGAGGTCCTGATGATGTCCAGTGTTTGTAGTGTTTATGGGGGGGGGGGGGGTCATTGTGTGTAATGACCCCTTTAATATTGACCTCTGGTGTCCTGCTTACTCAGGCTCCGAGCTTCTGAACAGCCCCTGACCTTTCTTCTTTTGTGCTGTTATTCCTCATTGACTCATTGTATTAATTCATTATCTCTGTTTAAACATCCCTGGTTTCACTTGGGAGTAATAGTTTCTTATCTTGTGATTTTATTTTCACAGGGTGTCCAACTATGAGATCTTCTGGTACACACACAACCTCTTCATTGTCTTCTACATCATCCTCATGGTGCACATGGTCGGGTAGGTCTCGGGTCTCAGTCTGCTGATGACAGCACTAAATCTATGTGTGTGTGTGTTTGGTGGTGGGGGGGGATGTATCTCTGTAGGAGTCGCCCGGTTTTTCTGCATTGTTGGTTCAGTTTGTCCTCGTCTCACCCACCATCTTCAGAGGATGAGATAAGAATTTATTTTCACCTGTAAGTCAGCAGATATTCGACTCCCACTGACAGCTGGAGACATCTCTAACTCTCATGCTGCAACTCATGTTTTTCTCAGCAGCCAGACATGGATCCTTTTTGTTTTTCTCACACGTTTCATTTCATAAAATCTTTTGAACGATTCGCTTCATGTCACTTGTTCAACAAAGAAATGTTCTTCGCCTTTTTTGTGTGAAATCATTATAATTTTTTTTTCTTTAATTCGCATTTGCTGAAAGTCCATCAACCATAGCACCAGAGTTTGCTTGTACAAGGCTGTCCTGTTGCTTCAGTGCTGTAGTGAGAAAGATTCAGTGTGGATAATACTAACTAACAGGAAGCTGCACGTTTAAATCTATTAGTGCAGAGCCTTGTTCTAAACCCCCCTGTTTGGAATGGGCTGTTTACTTGGCGGTAATGCTGATAACAAGCAACTGTAAAATAACAAAATTAACACCAACTGAAGTCCAACTTTAATGTTTTCCGACAGTGGAGCTCTCAAGTATCAGACCAACATCGAGGCCCACCCACCTGGCTGCCTCCGAGCCAATCAGAGCATCACAGAGCAGCACGACAAGGAGCTGGAGCCGGGTGAAGATGAAGAGAGGAGATGCAGAGAGGAGGCTCACTTCCAACCTCACTACCCCCAGGTGTGTGTGTCTGTGTGTGTGTGGGCATCTATTAGGTGTACCCTGGCATTAACATGTATTTTTGTGTGCATTTGGACTGAAAGAAGTGTTGTCTGCGCTGCAGTGGGGGTGTAAGTGTGTTACACGTGTGCTGCGTGTTTGAGAAGTGTCAGGAGGGCTTAATTAGAGGTGCAGAGCTGTTAGGGAGGAGCAGACATCCTCTCCACATCAAGGCCTGTGTTTGTGTGCCTTTCTTCCTGTGTGTGTGATTATGTGTTTGCACGTGGTTGTTAAGCAACGACCTGGTTCCATAAAATCCCCCTTATACCCGGTTGTGCTTCCCAGGCTTTACTGGAGCTGTGAGCAATTAGTCTGCAGTCGGCAGGTAACTGCAGAAACAAACACCACACACAGAGACAGAGCGCGAGAGAGTTAGCATTTAGTCTCTGGTAGAGCCTGACTCATACGTCGGTCGGCTGATCAGAATTCGGACGATATGAGCCTTTCACACTCATAACGGTATCGTAGTTTACGTTTATGTCCGTCAGTAGAGCACATATCTCCACCAAAGCCCAACAGTCCCCTTATGAATCCTCATTTAGATTCACTTCACCAAGGTTTTTATTTGGACCTCTTCCAAAACAAAAAAACATGTTTGATTATTTGAAATCAATTCCCATAAATTATTCTCTGGGAAGTCAAGGAAAATGTTTAAAAAATTAAAAAAAATTTAAAGTGGGGAAAAAATCCTGGATCCGCTTTCAAATCCATATCCGCACCAACATTTAATGGGTACTCAGTAATTTTTGCGTAATACTGCTAAATAAAAAAAAATTCAGATAAAAACAAAACCATGTGCATTTATTTCTATATTTTATTCCCTTAGTTAAAGTTCTATGTATCGGGTTGTGTAGTAGTAGTAGTAGTAGTAGTAGTGTGTTCTTTTAAAAATCATTTATAGTTTATGGTCATTTTCAGGATGTCTCTCTGCCCAGGTTTGATTCAGCCATCCTTGTTATTTAGATAGAAACAGTTCACTAGAGCTCACTTGATTCACAATTTACAGTAATTTCTGGATGCAACATACAATGTAGAAGATGTAGCCTGTCTCAGGTTGTGAGTGCAGTTTGTGTGTTAATCAGGGCTGCGTTGTGTCTCCATGTGTGTTCAGACATGGCTGTGGGTGTCCGGTCCTCTCTGTCTCTACTGTGCCGAGCGTTTCTACCGCTACATCAGGGCCAGTGACCCCGTCACCGTGGTGACAGTCATCAGGCATCCCTGTGATGTCATCGAGTTGCGGATGCTCAAGAAAAACTTCAAAGCTCGTCCTGGACAGGTGAGAGGACATGACGAGGATTTATCTCCAAACATATTTTTGTCAACTAAGTCGTACTTGAATCTTTCATCCTTTTTTATTTATCTCCCCCTCCCTTTTTGTCCGTAATCCTCTCCTCTCTTTCTCTCCCTCTCTTTCTCTCCCTCCATCTCTCTCTTTTATTCAGTATATTCTTCTCAACTGTCCAGGTGTCTCTTCATTTGAGAACCATCCCTTCACCCTAACGACGGTAAGACTTAATGGAACTCACCAACTTGCTGCAACACATTCCTCCCTCATGACTCAATGTACATACACACACACAAGCACACACACACATAAACTTTCACATGTTTTTACAGTTTCTTAAACGCCCCCCACCCCCCTGACAAAGAACATGCAGTTCTTTGTCTCAACATCCTGCCCCCTCCACTGTCAGCAGACACTTGATTGACAGCTGGCTCATCCAGTAATATTCAGTTTCACATTGTTTATTGATGTTTGCAGATTTTAGTCCAGATTGTATGAGACTGAAGCCGAAGATAAAGAAACAACTTTCTGCCTCGACAGCACACAGGGATTCTCACACACACTCGCTCACAAAGAGTCACACACACACACACGCACACACACAAATACTTTGTGCATGCCTGCGCCTGGTGTGTTATGGAGCTTTGAGGAGGAGGGTAGAGAATCACACTGACAGAGAGCAGACAGACCCCTGAGGCTAATAATGCCGTCTGCCAACAGGAAGGCTCTGTCTGTCTGTCTGTCTGTGTGTGTGTGTGAATGTGTGAATGTGTGTGTGTGTGTGTGTGTGTGTGTGTGTGTGTGTGTGTGTGTGTGTGTGTGTGTGTGTGTGTGTGTGTGTGTGTGTGTGTGTGTGTGTGTGTGTGTGTGTGTGTGTGTGTACGTCATTAAAAGAAATGAAAAGACTTGTAGATGCGTCTGTGCCTCTTGTACTGGTTGGAATTGTGCTCGTGTTTGTGTTTCGCTGTGACTCATTGTCCGCTCTCTAACTCCTCGCAGTGTCCCACAGAGAACAAGAACACTTTTGGCATCCATCTCCGAGTCTTGGGAGACTGGACTGGTGGGTTCACACAAACACGTGCTCCCCCCTCCTCACACACACACACACACACACTCACACTCACACTCAAGACACACACACACCCATACATAGGTTTACATGTGCAGAAACGTACAGATAAAAGCAGACTCTCACTGTTCCATAAGAGTCGACAGAAAAGCAGTCATTATGTTTTGTCCTCCTCTTCTTCCCTCTTCTCTCTGGGGAGGATGCATTTCGGGAAAACCACATTTTGTGTGTGATTGTGTGTGTCTTTATCCCGAGGTGAGCGTTCCCACAGTTTTATTGTCATGTTGGAACATGCAATCAGTCGATCAATAATAAAGACAAAAAACAGCACTTACAATTTACATGCACGTACAGAGAAAAGAAGAAGTCAATGATGTAACAAATAAGTAAGCATTGTTTCACTCTTTTTGATTTGATGGCCTCAGTTGCATTGATGTGCAGAGGACTCAGAAAGATTCGGCTGCGGAAGGAAGTTGTGGCCCTTTGGGGAGATTTAGACTAATGCAAGAACGTCTCCACTTGCTGCTGTACACACACACACACACACACACACGCACACGCACACGCACACGCACACGCACAGGCACACACACACTCACTTTCAAAGCACAGGAAGGGAATTCAATTTGTTTTTGTTGGCCCCTTATTATGTCATGACAACACGGAGCGAGGAAATGTTGGAGAACACTGAACCGGGGTGTACAGAAAATACCTCTGAGTATACTGTATATGGTCGTGGTGTTATACATAATACTTCCAATATTTATAAAACTTGTTCTAGGGAATAAGACCATGACTTTATAACAGACCGACGAAACATCTTCCTCCAACAATCCAGAAATCAGTGTCAGCTGTCGGTCAAGACAATTCAACCCATTTTTAGCATCAAATGACTGTTTAAATACATTTTTACCAGAAAAAATAGAAGAGAACTGCCTTTAATGACAGAAGTAGTTTGTTCCATTTCCAATCCACTAACATGGAGGAGATGGGGTTTATGACCTATGACCTATATGACTGCAGCCAGGCCCATCGACTTGACTTTTGGGGAGCTGTCATGTTGTCCATCTTTGTATATATCGTCTATAGATAAGACCAGTGAATTTATTCCTTCTCTTCTTCTCTCCTTTCCTCAGAGCGGTTCACACAGCTGCTGCTCCCTCAACCGAGAGTAGACTTGGAGATCCTTCCCATGGTGCAACAGAGGCGATACCCCAAGTACATTTCTGTCTGTCTGTTTCTGTGTCTGTGTCTGTGTGAGTGATGTGGCTGACGTGATTTCTCATGAAAGCTCAGAATCACAGATGGGTCAGAGGTTCTGACCTCCTGACCTCTGGCCCTGTGCTCTTCCTGCTGTGTGTTTGAGAGGGCGAGAGATAGACGGAGATAAGGAGAGGGAGATGCAGGGTCAGTGAGGATGAGGCTTGGTTTTGTGAAAGTAAACCAGAGCCCTGCTCCCTCTGTTAGGTGGGCCGAGGTGTACAACTGTGCTCAGTTCGAAGAGTATGGGTTGATTTCCTTTAACTGATATCCTGCAACTTCTGTACATGTATATTTTGATTATAACTATAATAATCACCACTATTATTCTTATTTATTTATTTTTTCTTTCAAAATATAGATTATCATCCAGGATAATCAGTAACATCTTAATTCCCCCGTGGCATAAATTATTATTATAGCATTATATTGTTTTCAGGTTTGATGGTTGAGATGCATTGTGGTTTAGTTGCAAGCAATATAACTCCTCCTGTGGACATTTATTAAAATTCAGACTCACAGACCTGTAAAACACATTTGTAATAACATTAAGTATATAAATTACAATACTTTATACATTAAGAAACACTTAAAGGGGAATTCTGGTATTTTCAACCAGGGCCCCTTGTTTATGAATGTTATGGCAAGAGAAGGGTACATGACTTTGGGAATCAGTCCACGAGATCGCCTCGACTGGCAGCTGCCAAATGGCAACAGTGGTTACAATGTAATCTTATGGGGCAACCGTGATGGTCCATAAAATGTCCACTCAAAGTCACTTTTCTGCTTACAAAAGGCTTAAATTGTTGTTTGCTATGAGCAATTAGAAATGTCTCATTCAACGAGAAGATCTCATTCTCGAGTCTTGTGTGACCTCTTCTGCATGTTGCGTCTCTCTCAATTTGTAGGACCTTTTTTCGTCCGTATACTCCGGCTCAAAACAAGAGAGGACGTCCATCGATGTAAAAAAGTTTCAGTGACATTGTCCAGTAAAAGATTCAGCTATAATTGTTTCTCTTTGGAAAAACCAAACTCCTCTCTCCACCTCTCTCAGTCGCACTCACGTTTTCCACCTCTGTCTTCCTGCAACACCCCAAGTGTCATGAGATTGTAGCAGGTATTTTATGGACTGTCGTAGTTGCCCCATGAGATTACACTTATGCCACTGCTGCAGACACCAAACACTTTCGGGGCTCACTTTGGATTTTCATCATATTGTCAGATTGATTTGACATCTGTGGGTTTTGTGTATTTGTGTGTTTTTATGAGAAGTGTGTGTTTTGTGTGTTAGTGTTTGAGCAGCTGTATTCGATTGCTGTTCGTGTGTGTTGGGGGATTGCATCGTCTGTACACACACACACACACTGACACACACTCAACCACACATACACACACAGACTGTGGGATCTCAAATGCAGGATGTTTATCTATGTATGTATGACCCTGGGGGAGGGGGGGGGGGCAACTATAAATATGTGTTTGCATATTTGTCCAGTTTGTGGACTAAGCTTCTTCTGTGGTTTTTGTGCACATTGTTTGTTCAGGCTCTACGTGGACGGTCCATTTGGGAGTCCATCAGAGGAAGTGTTCAGCTACGACGTCAGTGTGTGTGTTGCTGGCGGAATCGGAGTCACGCCGTTTGCCTGCGTGCTGCACGCTCTGCTGTGAGTTACGAACAAAAGTACCATATACTGAAAAATCTTGAATACTTGCAACAGGTATTTGACGTCTCCACCTTTTTTCTCCCTGCTGTACACTCAGTGACGGCTGGGAGGGTTTCAGGTTGCAGAGGTTGTACTTTGTTTGGGTCTGCAGAGAGCTTCAGTCCTTCTACTGGTTTGCTGAGCTGCTGTGTGCCCTTCATCACAAGGTCAGAATAAATCCAGCAGTTCATAGCCCACATGTTGCACTAGTTAAATCATGGATATTAATCTGGTGTTCATAATTAGAGTTTGGACATTGTTTGTAAAGCACTTATTGTTTTCGATTGCTTTGAAATCAGCACTTGGCCAGAACACTCACTGTCTGAATAATTTTTGATTTGAGCCTCTGCGCTTCAAATGTCGGTGCCTTCCCTTGTTACTGTTTATTGATAAATTAAAAGGTTAAGCTAGTCTATCAGTAAATATAATCAACTTGCCATCAGCTGATAGGGCTAATATTATACCTATCATGCTAGTATTTATGTATGTAGGTGTAAAAATCAAATAATATAAATTGAACGATATTAGCAAAATGAGGAATATTGAGTGTTTTTTGGTTTCAACCCCATCTTGTGGCTGTTAGTAATTTTACATCTTATCTTTAAAGAAACTGTTCTATCGGCGCCGATAAACACTGAACTTTCCTTGTCTGTGTTTGTCGTTAAGCTTTGGCGTGAAAACAGACCAGACTACTTTAACCTGAAACTGTATGTCAGTCAGACAGACAGTCTACAGGTAGGTGTGGATAACACCCCCCCAACACACACACACACACACAGACACACAAACACACATACAGTAGCATCACAACAAGAAGGTTGCAGGAGTCTTTCTGTGTAGAGTTTGGATGTTCTCCCCATGTCTGCAGGGGTTTTCTCAAGGTACTCCAACTTCCCCTCAGAGTCTAAAGACATGAGAGTTGGGGTCAGATTCAATTGGAGATTCTAAATTGACAGTAGGTGTGACTGGTTGTTTTTCTCTGTATGTTGGTCCTCTGATACGCTGGCGACCTTTCCAGGTTGTACCACACCTCTCGAACAATGTCAGCTTGGATTAGCTCCAGCTCCGCCCTGCGCGACCTTCAACGATATGTGGTATAGATGATGAATGAATGTATTTCATTGTCTGTTCATCTCTTCACTTGGCTTTTGTTTTCCACGCTGTGAGAACTTCTTCCACTAGAGGGCAGTATATGACCGAGAGAGACAGTCTGTTCTGGAGTTTAGTCTCTAAATCAGGACACTGCAGTTTCAGGGGTGAAATTATCACATATATTTGACAACATATTAGGACTATTAAAACTCAATTACATTTTGTTGCCATGAAGAGGGCAGATGTGAATAGTTGTACTTTTAATATCACTGAATTAGTTTCTAATGACCGGCAGGTTAAACTCAATCATTTTTCTCTGAAATATATATAAATCATTCTTATGTATAGAAAAGCGTATAGAGGAAGTATAGTATGGAATATTAGTATAATAAAGTATGTAATAATGCCCTGAGAGCATATTTATAATCAAAACTGTCACACTGTTGCATTCAAGAGTGAATTATAACCATAATAATTTGACCTTTTATTCAGATGAAGATACAAATCAAGTGAAACAAGGTCCTTTCCTTAAAAGCAACATACAACATACAGGACAGAATATGCTCCATTTATAGCCAGTATTCTAGGATGGATGTTACGTTAAAGACATGGTGTGAAGAACATGAAAAACAATGCATATCTATCTATCTATTTAATATATTCAGAAACCTCTGTCTGTCTGTGGAACACATGTGTTGATAAATTCTAGACCGTTCCCTGGCTTGATGATATGATAGAACCCAGAGATTGAAGCTCCGTCCTTATCCAGACTTTACATATTCTGCGTTTAAGAGAAGAGTTATGAAAACATCTTACTGTGTGGTGGCTCAGGTGTATGAGAGGCTGGTCTGAGAAAGACAACAGAAGGACCTTTCTGAGAGAATAAGCACTGTACTTAAGATACGAGTTATGAAACATGTTATTGTGTGGTGGTGTCTCAGTGGTACGAGAGGCAGAGGAGGTCTCAGAATGTGGGTTCCTGAAAAGATGAGTGGTTCAATTAGAAGCAGTCTGTTACGGTTTGAAGGAGGAGTTGGACCCAGGATGCAGAGGTTATAACAAAAAGGGGATTTAATATTCAAAAACGTCTTTAACAAGACAAAAACAAAACAAGAACACTAACAAAAGTAACATTGGCGACAAGGCGCACTGAGAACAAGGAACGAGGAAGCAGGAGAAGCTGGTCGAAACCGCAGTAACAAACAAACCATTTCTCACGACGTGGGGAGAAAACAACTAGTACAACCCGACACCAGACAAAGGGAAACAGAGGCTTAAATACCAAGCAGGAAGGCCGGGGCAATTACACCAGGTGAAACACATGAGGATTGAGAAGACAATTAACGACAGGAAGTGAGAAGCTGAAACAAGACAGTGACAGCGGGGCTACAAAATAAAACAGGAAATAGAAAACCATAAACATAAATGACTGAGCGTCACACAGTCTCCTATTTACTTTGTCTATATTCACTTACTGAAACCTATAGCATGACACACATATGGGCACAGTGTACTGTAGACATTGTTTGGGAGAAAATAAAACAAAATATGTGATACACACCTGGTCACTTGCTGGGACTTGGGGAGGGGGGTGAGGCCAAAAGACAAAAATACACTTTATCTGTACACATTCACATGGATTGATAAGATAATCCTCTTCTTCTTTATTAGTTTATGCCAACAAATATATAATTTTTTTTTTTAAAGTAAAATTTATAACATGCAAGTAATAAAAGATACATATATTATAAGAAATAATATTACTGGCAAGTGTCCCCCTTTTATTTGTAAAGTTACATTCACTTTACTGTTAAGGTTCTTTGTGGTGTTAAGAGAAGCTGACACTACTTTATATGTGCAGCAGGAACAGAGAAGCACAGAGATCGATGTCATTCAATATAAAAAGCAAAGAAACACAGTGACGTACATTTCTGCCCATGAGTCCTCTGGTCTTTGGTCAAACAGTCTCTGACCTTTTTTGGAGAAAACTAATCACATGTGTAAAATAGTTACTTTGTTCTTGTTCTTCTTTGTTCTCCCGACGGGGAGGAATGTTCCTTTTTTCCTTTTTTTTTTCTTTACTTACTTTACGAGAGTGTAAAACCACATGCCGGTCATGAGTGTGCGGCTTATCACAGTAAACTGAACCACCAGAGATTCCCATTAAACACTGTGTGTTTTCCTCCTACACCATGTTTATGTTTCATGTTATAGATCAGGGGGAAGGCTCCAACTCTTCACGCTCTGGTAAATCAGAAAACACTGTAGGATGTTGCCTTAAACACTGTTATACAGAAGCTGAGGAAATATTTAAGGAACTAAATGGTTAAGTATTCAGAACAAAATTACTTACTGTGTGTTAAGTTAAATTCTACACACTTGTAAGTTCAGTCTACCAGTAATTCACTTGGCTGAAACCCAAATGAAACACAGTCATTTTATTAATGGATTGACTTTGGTTCGATAGCTGCTGTTTGCACCACAGATATTGTTCAACGGCTCATAAAGTGTTGAGCACAGGCTGCTGCAGCACGGAGGAGAGCTAGAGAAGATGTCAGCAGTGCTTCTCTGATGAGGGGGCATGAGCCACGAGTCTGTTGCTGCGTAGGTCAGATGTCTTATCTTGTACAGAGATCATAGAAGTGTAAGCACTGACGTTTTTCATCCCACAATGTTATGGACTGTTAATTTAGAGCTGATTTCATTCAATAGTTTTAGGGATTTATTTGTTCATGTCTTCCCTCTTTTTTCCCAGAGTATGTCTGAGGAGAAGTACCGCCCCCTTGCCTCCAGGCTGCTGGTTGGACGACCCAGGTGGAAGTTGCTGTTTGATGAGATTGGGAGGACCAATAAGAAGTGAGTAGCGTGAGAACGTGGAATATCTGTATCAAAGTGAGTAGTTGTGAACATCTCACACCATTACCGTCTTCTTCCATGGTTTCAGTAAGCGAGTGGGGGTTTTCTGCTGTGGACCGAGGGGCATCTCCAGGACTCTGCACAAATTATGTAACTCAAGCCGATCCTCTGGAACAATCTTTGAATTCAACAAGGAGTCATTCAGCTGATTGAACTTCAGCAAATTAAATAAAAAAAATGGATTTTATACATTACAAGTACATTTCTGAAGAAGTTTGGACAATCATGGTTACGTCAAAATGTTGCACAAGTCCAAGAAAAGAAAC